>NW_022437257.1:80807-108513 GCF_009761245.1 Sapajus apella
AAAAAAAAAAAAAAAAAAAAAAAAAGAAGGACATTACAAATGTGGTCCTGACCTTTGATAAATGTCATTGTTGCTTGATACCAACCTGGGCTATCCTTATTGTTCAAACCAATAGGATAGATGATTTTCTGAGGTTTGGGAGCTTCTGCCCTCCGGAGAATCTCTGATCTCCCAAAATTTGGTTGAGAGCTAAGGTTGATTTTGCTTTACAGCTCCTTTTGTGAAGATTTACTCATTTCCGGTAAGGAAGAATAGTTTTTCTGCTTCCATGATGATGGAGAGCAGGCACTTCCTTTCTTGAGTTTCAGCTTGCTTCTGACAGGAAAGGTGAGTGTGAATTTTTTCCTGCTTCTAAGATGGTAGAGAACAGTCATCAGCCTGAGCCTTATTTCCAGGTAAGTGGCTAAAGATTTGTCTTAAAATTTTTCCTTAATGACTAAAAGTTAAGATTACCAACAAGTTGGTTTTAATTTCTCCTTAGCATTATAACACCAGTAATCATATTTATTGTGCATTTGTTTATTTTGCTTGACGTTTTTATTTATGTTTGGGATTTTGTTGTTATTTCACTTTTCTTCCATCACGTATGACCATATCTTTCTGACTTGGTCAAATCCAAGGGAATGTTCCACATTTTGGGAAGCAAGTCATTTCAATTGCAAAAACTCTTGTAGCTGCCCAGTATGTATTTTCTAGTGAGCAGAAATTCCTTTTTTTCTTTTTTAACCTAAGAGTTTCTGTCCACATAAAGCCATCTTTTGCCAGCCAAGGCCATCTTTTGCCAGTCAAGGCCAAACTGAGGGAGCAGTGGTGGCTTTCCAATCCTAAGATTCTGCCCTGTTCCCTACAGCAACCTGAGTTTGGTTCCTAAGTCTAGTTCTTTCTGGTTTGGTATTTGTTACTTTTAAAATATCAGCAGTTTGTCCCAGCTATGATGTGGTAGTAAGAGATTCAAAAGGATTTTCTTTAAGAGCTTTATAATTAAAAGTAGATTTCAAAAATTATTATTATACTTTAAATTCTGTGGTAAATGTGCAGAATGTGCATGTTTGTTACATAGGTATACACATACAATGGGCTCTTGTTGCACCCATCAACCCATGATCTACCTTAGGTATTTCTCCTAATGCTATCTCTCCCCTAGGCCCAACCCCAACAGGCCCCACTGTGTGATGTTCCCCTCCCTGTGTCCATGTACTCTCATCGTTCAACTCCCACTTATGAGTGAGAACATGGGGTGTTTGGTTTTCTGTTCTTGTGTCAGTTTGCTGAGAATGATGGTTTCTAGCTTCATCCATGTCCCTGTGAAGGACATGAACTCATCCTTTTTCATGGCTGTGTAATATTCCATGGTGTATATGTGCCACATTTTCTTTTCTTTTTTTTCCCCCCATTTATTTTATTGCATTTTAGGTTTTGGGGTACATGTGAAGAACATGCAAAATTGTTGCATAGGTACACATGTGGCAGTGTGATTTGCTGCCTTCCTCCCCATCACCTACATCTGGCATTTCTCCCCTTGCTATCTCTCCCCAGCTCCCCACCCCCCACCGTCCCTCCCCTATTTCCCCCCAACTGACCCCAGTGTGTAGTGCTCCCCTCCCTGTGTCCATGTGTTCTCATTGTTCAACACCTGCCTATGAGTGAGGTTTCCTTATACAGCTTATTATTGATGGACATTTGGGATGATTTCAAGTTTTTGCTATCATGAACAGTAAACATACGTGTGCCTATGTCTTTGTGGTAGAATGATTTATAATCCTTCGGGTATATACCCAGTAAAGGGATTGCTGGTTCCAATGGCATTTCTATTTCTAGATACTTGAGGAATCACCACACTGTCTTCCACAATGGTTGAACGAATTTACACTGCCACCAACAGTGTAAAAGCTTTCCTATATCTTTACATCCTGTCCAGCATCTGTTATTTTCTGACTTTTTTAATGATTGTTTTTCTAAAATGACAAGTCATGATGAGCTTTTCATTATATGTTTGTTCGCTTCATAAGTGTCTTCTTTTGAGGAGTATCTGTTTATATTCCTTGCCTACTTTTTGATGGAGTTGGTTTTTTTCTTGTAAACTTCTTTATAGATTCTGCATATTAGCCCTTTGTCAGATGGATAGATTGCAAATTTTCTCCCAATCTGTGGGTTGCCCATTCACTCAATGATAGTTTTGTTTTGTTTCATTTTTGTTTTCTGTGCAGAAGCTCTTTAGTTTAATTAGATCTCATTTGTAAATTTTGACATTTGTTGCCATTGCTTTTGGTGTTTTAGTCATGAAGTCTTTGCCCATGCCTATGTTCTGAATGGTATTGCCTAGTTTTTTCCCCTAGGGTTTTTTTTTTTTTTTTTTTTAATAATTTGAGGTCTTCTGTTTTAGTCTTTAATCCATCTTGTGTTAATTTTTCTATAAGGTTTAAGTAAGGGGTCCAGTTTCAGTTTTCTGCATACGGCTAGCCAGTTTTCCCAACACCGTTTATTAAATAGGGAATCCATTCCCCATTGTTTTCTTTTTTTTTTTTTTTTGGTCTGGTTTGTCAAAGATCAGATGGTTGTAGACGCGTGGCATTATTTTTGTGGCCTCTATCCCATTCCATTGGTCTATATAGGTGTTTTAGTTCCATTACCATGCTGTTTTGGTTACTGTAGGCTAGTAGTATAGTTTGAATTCAGGTAGCATGATGTCTCCAGTGTTGTTCTTTTTGCTTGGCTATGCAGGCTCTTTTTTCATCCCATATGAAATTAAAGGTAGTTTTTGGCAATTCTGTGAAGAAAGTCAGTGGTAGCTTCATGGGGATAGCATTGAATCTATAAATTAGTTTGAACCATGTGGCCATTTTTATAATATTGATTCTCCCTATCCATGAGCATGGATTTTTAAAATTTGTTTGTGACCTCTCTTATTTCTTTGAGCAGAGGTTTGTAGTTCTCCTTTAAGAAGAACTTTAAGTATGGACCCAGGAAGGACAAGGCAGCTGTCTTTGTTCTCCATGAGTCCATGCTTAACACTGAACTTATATCACCTTAAATACCAGTTGTTTCTCCAATTAGGTTCATAGTAGTCATAACTGATGGGTTGTCATAGGTAACTTGACTTAGACCATGGAGTTCATTCAAATTGTATATATAAACAATTTTAGTATTGGCTGATTTAGAATGACAGTCTGACAAAGTGTTTTCTTGGTATTCAATTAATTTTTCTTCTATTTGGGTAGGAGTTTTAAAAACAAGTAAGTCTTTTCATTGAAATTCCAGGAAATCGTACACAGTCCTTAAAGTATATGGGATTATTTGACAAATGGTGTGATTCTAAAGCTTGCAGAAATCTGTATTCAAGAGCTCTTTTTCTGGGTCTTTCCATTATTTCAGGAAGGCCCTAAAAGACACCATATTGTAGGACATTTTGTGATTGTGAAGTTTTCAGAAACTGCAGCAGTATTAAGCTGTTAACTGTGGAAATGATGTTAAATAGTTATAGTTACACGATTGACAAGAAAATTTGTTCATTTCTGTTGCCTACAATTTATCATGGAAACAATATAATTGATAGCATATATTTTGACATATTAGAATTTTAGGAATTGCATACAATTTTCAAACTTATTAACATTGATTAGAATATAATCTGAAGGAGGTGAAATATTTCTTATTTTGACAGTTCTTCTCATGTAACAACATGTCAAATAATCCCATATACTTCTCTTTCGGATTCTTCAGTGCCGTCTGTTGCATCCCAAATTTAGAAGTTAAAAAGACTTAATTTTGAAGATGAAATTGGATTTTGGGAAGCCTATCAAATATATTAATATTGATATAAATATATTAAAGGCTTAAAACACTTGTTATACAATGGAATGCCAGGTCAGTGTAAGTCATTCATTTAGTCAAAATGGTAACTCAAAAAATGTTTAAAGGCCAAAGTTTTTACTCATTGATAGAATACTTAGCTTTTCAAGCAATGCGCGTCTTTCCCTTCTTTTTCCTGTAATTTATTTGAGGAGAGACAGAAATCTTTTATTATTCTTTAATATTATGTGAAAATCTTTTCAAGAGAGAAAGCCAAATTTCACTCTTGCATTGGTGTACTCTTAATGCCAACTCCAACTTTTAATGAAACCTTAAAGATGAATTCATTCAGTCTTCATCACTTTGACTATAAGTTGAAATTCTTATAACTTTTGATAACCTTTTACAAATTTCTATTAAAGCAAAATTAGTGCTCTAAGAAAACCCTGTTGTGTTTTTATTCCAATGTTCAATTTATGGATAAACTGAACAATACTCCTTTAAATTTAGCCAATGTGTTAACACAGTGTTTCTTTTACAAGAAGACTATTTCACATTCATAGACTTAATTAACATTCATAGAACTCTCCACTTTAAATACACAAAATATACACTCTTATCAGTACTACATCACACGTATTTACAGGTTTAAATGAAATATTGGTTGGCTGCTTGTTAATTATTTTCTTCCCTCATTTTTTTTTATATCTCTATTATTAAACACAATTACAGGCATACCCAGTTTTAGACTGCATTCTATCCTGGGCAATAAAGCAACACCCCTGTTCTCTCTCCCTCTTCCTCTTCCTCTTTCTTCCTTTCCTTTATTCTTTTTCTTTTTTTTTTTTTTATTCTTTTTCTTTCTTAAAAAAAAAGACTATTTCACAAACCTTCCTCATCTTGCTCAAACTTTTAGCTTTATTCTATTTAAGTCAAAACAATTTTTAACCTTCTGAAGTAAGCAAACATTTACATTCTAATGCCTTATAATGTTTTACTAGAAGCCCATTTCACTTTTTCCACAAAGCTTCCATGTAAAACTTTTTTCAGTAGTCTCAATTACATGTTACAATGTTAACCGTTAGCAATTTTTTTTTTTTTTTGATGAAACACCTGGCAGGTAAGTGATTTTAATTTTGTACTAGGTATGGAGCCTAGGACACCAGACAGAAGTGCAGATAAAGCCTGACTTTTTCAAGCATAGCCAGCAGGCGTGGCTAACTCCACATGTTCCCAGACCTTACCTAGAATCCAAAGCAGGCAAGTTGAACAAATTTTAAAAGTCAAAAGAAGCAGTTTATTACTTTAAAACATTTTACAAACCTAATATCTGACCTGCCTAATTTGGAGCTAATGTCTTTGTTGTCTTTGTTTTACCAATAAAATTTAAAACTGTTTATGTTTCTCAGATATTACTAAAGTCATGTGAACTAAAATGTATTACAGTTTTTACTCTTCTGAAAAAAATAATTTGATTTAATCATTCATTATTTTAAAGCCAATTAGAGAGCTTTTTATTTGGAAATGTCACACACAACACATAAAAATACACAGAATAGATCCAGTAGTTGTAAGATTTTTCTTTTGCCATTTTTTGTTTTTCTTTTTTCCTTTTTTTTAAACGATGAACTGATGATATTCATATAATTAGATTGTCATCAAATGTTTCAATTTAACAGGAGATTATAGAACACACTTTAACAATATTCAAATTTGAAGAAAATATATATTTAGGTGAGAACTTATAGTATTTATCTCCTATATCACTTTTAATTTAGCATTTTATTGTGTACTGTAACATTTCTTTATATAATACTTCATGTATGTTACTCATATTTGTAAAGATTACACATATCTCAGAGGTGGAGACTATTGATGTTAAATGTATTCATTCTCCTATATTCTGAAGCACTTAAGTCAGAGGAACTAAATTATTCATTCTAATTTGACAACTCATGATCTTGTAACTTATTATAAGGCTTAGAAGAGCTCAGTAAAACTAAGCTCTAGTTACCTCGAAATTGTTTTTAATACTTCATTAGGAAATAAATCCCAATTCAAATTTTATTAATTATGCCCCTTGTTCTTCCATGTCTTTCCAACATAGGATTAGAAAGACTTTTTTTATAAGACTAGACTCAGGGAATTAGTGCCACATGTTGAAATTTGGCTCTCAGGAAAGTTTCCAGAGAGGAAGTCTCCTAGTTGGGGACCAATAACCCTTACTTAGATTACTGTACATTGTTACTCCCCTGAAAGGAGTATTTTTGTTTGTTTGTTTTTAATTAAGTTCTGAAGTGCATGTGCAGATCTTGCAGGATTGTTGCATAGGTACACACATGCGATTGTGGTTTGCTGCCTGCGTCCCCCCGTCACCTACATCAGGCATTTCTCCCAATGTTCTCGTGCTGTGTTTTTCAGCTCCATCAAGTCATTTATGTTCTTATCTAAGCTGGTTATTCCAGTTAGCATTTCGTCTAACATTTTTTCAAGGATTTTACTTTCTTTGCACTAGGTTAGAACATGTTCCTTTAGCTCAGAGGTTTGTTATTACCCATCTTCTGAAGCCTGCTTCTGTCAATTCATCAAATTCATTCTCTATCCAGTTTTGCTCACTTGCTGGTTAGGAGTTGTGATTCCTTGGAGAAGGAGAAGCGTTCTTGTCTGTGGTGATTTCGTCCTTTTTGTGTTGGTTCCTTCCAATCTTCTTGGATTTTTCTAGCATTGGTCTTTGAAGTTGGTGACTTTTGGTTGGGAATCTCTGAGTGGACATTCCTTCTGTTGATGTTGAAGCTATTTCTTTGTCTCTCTCTCTCTTTTCTTTTTAGTTTTTCTTCTAACAGGCGTCTCTGCTGCAGGACTGCTGAAGGTCCACTGGAGATCATATTTGCCTGGGAATCACCTGTGGGGGCTGCAGAACAGCAAGGATTGATGCCTGTTCTTCCCTCTGGTAGCTTCATCCCAGAAGGGTACCCACCGGATATCAGCCAGAGCTCTCCTCTATGAGGTATCTTTTTGGATATATGGGGGACAGCGAGCCACTTGAGGAGTCAGTCTGTCCCTTATCTGAGCTCAAGTGTTGTGTGGGAGTTTCGTTGCTCCCTTTAGAGCTGCTGGGCAGGGATGTTTAAGTCTGCTGCAGCAGAACTCACAGCCACCCCTTTCCCAGGTGCTCTGTGCCTGGAAAGTGGGGTTTTATTTATAAGTCTCTGATGTGATGCTGCCTTTTTGTCAGAGGCATCCTGCTCAGCAAAGAGGGAGTCTAGTCACAGTCTGCCTGTAGAGGCACTGCTGAGCTGCTGCGGGCTGAGTCCAGATGCTGGGTAAACTTTTGCTTTTGTTTACACAGGTAAGGTTAGAACTGCCTTGGTATCAGCGGATGACCTTCCCCACACCAAGCTCCATCATCCCGGGTGGAGCTCAAACTGCTGTGCTGACTGCAAAACTCTCATGGCAGAGTGCTTCAGTTGGCTGGTCTTTGTTGTGGGGGGAACCTGTCATGCCAGGTCACTTGGCTCCCTGCCTTCAGCTCCCCTTTTTTTCTGGGGAGTGGGAGACTGTTTTGCAGGCGTTCCAGGTGCCAGCCAAAACGGCCACTGAGATTTGTGCTGAAAACCCATGGCTCTGGCTGAAATGGCCTCTCAGATTCGTGCTGGTAACCCACAGCACTTGTTGGCCCAGCTAAAATCTCCTGGTGTGGGATATAAAGACCATGGGAGAAGTGCAGTATCTGAACCAAAGTGCAGGAGTTGCAGGAGAAGTTCCTCAATGGCCTCTGTAGGGTAGGGGAGGGTCCTCCAGCCAGTTGCACTTCCCAGGTGAGGCATTGCCCCACCCTGCCTCAGTTTGCCCCCCTAGGCTACACCCACTGTGCAAGCAGTTCCATTGAGGTGAACCTAGTACCTTGGTTGGAAATGCTGAGATCACTTGCCTTCTGCATTGCTCTCACTGGCAACTGTGCTCCAGAGCAGTTCCTATTCCTCCATCTTGTCCGAAGTATGGAAGCTTCTTTAAGTGCTAGTAAATGTAGATTAAATGAATGAATGATAGATAAGGAAAAGAATTCGAGAAAGAAGGCAGAAGGAAAAAGGAGGAAGAGACAGAAGAAAATGGAAGAGACCAGTGTTGGGGGGAGGGGAAAAGAGAGAACTAATGGCTGTAAGAATTTTATTTGTAAAACATTATCTACAATAATTAGTATCACCCAATAGAAATGTGTTGTTTAAGGGGAACACCCAAACCATGAGCAATGAAAAGCAGCTAGGACACTCCAATTGATATTCCATATCATAAACTAAGTCAAATATATTTTATTAAATAATATTTCATTGATAAGAGAAGTAGCTTTTCTGTTTGGAGTTTGGAGAGATAATCAAAACAAATGCTAGTGTTTACTATCCGTTCAAGCCATGTCCTCATATGTTTTAATTTTAGTTGGAAAAAGGAAAAATGAGTCTGGATAGTGACATTCCTCATTACTGTGACAACATTCTTTCAAAGTTCTCACAGCACAATAATATAGTTTAAAGACCCATTTATGAAATACTTTCACCTGAAATTAAGAAAATATTTAAGGAGAAATAAACCAACTGGTGATTTTATCCTCATCATTTTTTAAGAATTTTTTTTTATTTTACTTAGGTGCATAGTATATCTGGCATTTCTCCTCTTGTTATCCCTCCTCACCCTCCCCTCCCACCCCACTCTCCACTGTCCCTCCGCTAACGCCCACAACTGCCCCCAGTGTGTGATGCTCCTCTCCCTGAGTCCACGTGTTCTCATTTTTCCACACTCACCTATCAGTGAGAACATGGAGTGTTTGGCTTTGTGTTCTTGTGTCAGTTTGCTGAGGATGATGGTTTCCGGATTCATCCAAGTCCCTACAAAGGACACGAACTCATCGTTTTTTTATGGGTGCGTAGTATTCCATGGTGTATATGTACCACATGTTTTTTGTCCAGTCTATCATTGATGGGAATTTGGGTTGGTTCCAGGTCTTTGCTATTGTAAAAAGGTCTGCAATGAACATATGTGTGCATGTGTTTTTATAGTAGAATGACTTATAGTTCTTTAGGTATATACTCAGTAATGGGATTGCTGGGTCAAATAGAATTTCTATTTCTAGATCCCTGAGAAATCACTACACTGTCTTCCACTTTGGTTGAAATAATTTACACTCCGCCCAACTGTGTAAGAGTGTTCCTATTTCCCCACATCCTCTCCAGCATCTGTTGTCTCTCAATTTTTTCATGATCTCCATTCTAACTGGCAAGAGATGATACCTCAGTGTGGTTTTGATTTGCGTTTCTAAATGACCAGTGATGATGAGCATTTTTTCATATGTTTCTTGGCCTCATATATGTCTTCTTTTGAAAAGTGTCTGCTCATATCCTTTTCCCACTTTTAAATGGGGTTGTTTTTTTCTTGTAAATCTGTTTTAGTTCTTTGTAGATGCTGGATATCAGCCCTTTGTCAGATGGGTAGATTGCAAGCATTTTTTTCCATTCTCTTGGTTGCTGATTCGCTCTAATGGTGGTTTCTTTTGCTGTACAGAAGCTCTGGAGTTTAATTAGATCCCATTTGTCTATCCTGGCTTTTATTGCCATTGCTTTTGGTGTTTTAGTCATGAAGTCCTTGCCTATGCCAATTTCCTGCATGGTTTTACCTATGTTTTCTTCTAGTGTTTTTGTGGTGTTAGGTTTTATTTTTAAATCTTTGATCCATCCGGAGTTAATTTTAGTGTAAGGTGACAGGTAGGGGTCCAGTTTCTGCTTTCTTCACATTGCTAGCCAGTTTTCCCAACACCATTTATTAAACATGGGGTCGTTTTTCCATTGCTTGTTTTTGCCAGGTTTGTCAAAAATCAGATGGTTGTAGATGTGTGGTGTTTCTTCTGGGGTCTCTGTTCTATACCATTGGTCTATGTCTCTATTTTGGTACAAGTAAAATGCTGTTTTGATTACTGTAGCCTTGTAGCATAGTTTGAAATCTGGCAGTGTGATGCCTCCGGCTTTGTTCTTTTTGCTTAGGATTGTCTTGGCTATGCAGGTCTCTTTTGATTCCATATGAAGTTTAAAGTGTTTTTTTCCAGTTCTGTGAAGGTCATTGCTAGCTTGATGGGGATAGCATTGAATCTATAAATTACTTTGGGCAGTATGGCCATTTTCACGATATTGATTCTTCCTAACCATGAGCATGGAAAGTTTCTCCATCTGTTTGTGTCCTCTCTTATTTCGTTGAGCAGGGGTTTGCAGTTCTCCTTGAACAGGTCCTTTACATCCTTTGTTAGTTGTATTCCTAGGTATTTTATTCTCTTTGGAGCAGTTGTGAATGGGAGTTTGCTCTTGATTTGGCTCTCTGTTTGTCTGTTGCTATATAGGAATGCTTGTGATTTCTGCACAATTATCTGGTATCCTGAGACTTTGCTTAGGTTACTTATCAGTTTGAGAAGATTTTGGGCTGAGTCGATGGTCTTCTAAATATACAATCATGTCATCTTCAAATAGAGACAGTTTGACTTCCTCCTTTCTTAATCGAATACCCTTTATTTGTTTTTCTTGGCTGATTGCTCTGGCTAGAACATCCATTAATATATTGAATAGGAGTGGTGAGAGAGGGCATCCTTGTCTAGTGCCTGATTTCGAAGGAATTCTTCCAGCTTTTGCCTGTTCAGTATGATATTGGCTGTAGGTTTGTCATATATAGCTTTTATCATTTTATGATAAATTCCGTCAGTACCTAGTTTATTTAGAGTTTTTAGCATGAAGGGCTGTTGAATTTTATCAAAGACCTTCTCTGCATCTATTGAGATAATCATGTGGTTTTTGTCTTTCATTCCATTTATGTGATGGATTACATTTATGGATTTAAGTATGTTGAACCAGCCTCACATCCCTGGGATAAAGCCTACTTGGTCGTGATGGATAAGCTTCTTGACGTGCTGTTGCAATCTGTTTGCCAGGATTTTTGAAGATTGTTGCTTCGATATTCATCATGGAGATTGGCCTGAAGTTTTCTTTTTTAGTCAAGCCTCTGCCTGGTTTTGGTATCAGGATGATGTTGGTCTCACAAAATGAGTTAGGGAGCATTGCCTCCTTTTGTATTGTTTGATAGTTTCAGAAGGAATGGAACCAGCTCCTCTTTGTATTTCTAGTAGAATTTGGCTGTGAACCCTCTGGACCTGGCCTTTTTTTGGTTGGTAGGCTATTCATTCCTGCCTCTACTTCAGCCCTTGTTATTGGCCTATTCAGGGTTTCAACTTCCTCCTGGTTTAGTCTTGCTAGAGTACAAGTGTCTAGGAATTTATCCATTTCATCCAGGTTTACTGGTTTATGTGCTTAGAGTTATTTGTAGTAATCTCTGATTGTAATTTTTATTTCTGTGGAGCCAGTGGTGATATCCCCTTTATTGTTTTCTATTTCATCTGTTTCATTCTTCTTCCTTCTCTTTTTTATTAATCTGGCTAGGGGTCTGTCTATTTTGTTGATCTTTTCGGAAAACCCGCTCCTTGATTTATTGATTTTATGAAGGGCTTTTTGTGTCTCTATCTCCTTCAGTTCTGCTCTGATCTTAGTTATTTCTTGTCTTCTGCTAGCTTTTGAGTTTTTTGAACTTGCTCCCCTACCTCTTTCAATTTTAACAATAGAGTGTCGATTTTAGGTCTTTCCTCGCTTCTCTGGTTGGCATTTATTACTATCAATTTCCTTCTTGACGCTGCTTTAAAAGTGTCCCAGAGATTCTGGCACGTTGTGTCTTCGTTCTCATTTGTTTCAAAGAACAGCTTTATTTCTACCTTCATTTCATTGATTATGCAGTCGACATTCAGGAGCCCGTTGTTCTGTTTTCATGAAGTCGTGCAGTTCTGACTTAGTTTCTTAATTGTGAGTTCTAATTTCATTGCATGTGGTCCGAGAGACCATTTGTTATGATTTCCGTTGTTTCGCATTTGCTTAGGAGTGATTTATTTCCAATTATGTGGTCAATTTTAGAGTAGGTGCTGTGTGGTGCTGAGAAGAACATATATTCTGTGGATTATTGGTTGAGATTTCTGTTGATGTCTATTGGGTCTGCTTGGTCCAGATCTGAGTTCAAGTCCTGGACATCATTTTTAATTTTCTGTCTCGTTGATATGTCTAATATTGACAATGGAGTTTTAAAGTCTCCCACTATTATTATGTGGGAGTCTAAGTCTCTTTGTAGGTCATTAAGAACTTGCTTTATGTACATGGGTGCTACCAGGGTGCTCCTGTATTGAGTGCATATATATTTAGGATTGTTACCTCTTCTTGTTGCATTGATCCTTTTACCTTTATGTAATGCCCTTCTTTGTCTCTTTTGATCTTTGTTGGTTTAAAGTCCATTTTATCAGAGACTAGGATTGCATCTCCTGCTTTCTTTTGCTCTCCATTTGCTTGATACATCTTCCTTCATCCCTTCATTTTTAGCCTGCTTGTGTCCTTGCACATGGTATGGGTTTCCTGAATACAGCACACTGATAGGTTTTGAATTTTTATCCAATTTGGAAGTCTATGTCTTTTGATTGCGGCACTTAGTCCATTTACATTTAAGGTTAATTTTGTTATGTGTGAATTTGATACTGCCATTTTGATGCTAGCTGGCTGTTTTGCCCTTTAGTTGACACATTTTCTTCATGTGTCGATGGTCATTGTGTACCATTTGGTACATTTTTGGAGTGGCTGTTATGGATTATTTCTTTCCTTGATTAGTGCTTCTTTCAGGAGCTCTTGTAAGGCAGGCCTGGTGGTGAGAAAATCTCTCAGTAATTGCTTGTCCATAAAGGATTTTCTTTCTCCTTTTGAATGTGAAGCTTAGTTTGGCTGGATATGAAATTCTAGGTTGAAAGTTCTTTTCTCTAAGGATGTTGAATATTGGCCCCCACTCTCTTCTGGCTTGTAGGGTTTGTGTGGAGAGATCCGCTGTGAGTCTGGTGGGCTTCCCTTTGTGGGTAATGCGACCTTTCTCTCTTGTTGCCCTTAGCATTTTTTCCTTCATTTCAACCCTGGTGAATCAACGATTATGTGCCTTGGGGTTGCTGTCCTTGAGGTATATCTTTTTGGTGTTCTCCATACTTCCTGGACTTGAATGGTGGCCTGCCTTGCTAGATTGGGGAAGTTCTCCTGGATAATATCCTGAAGAGTGTTTTCCAGCTTGCATTCATTCTTTCTGTCACATTCAGGTATGCCTATCAAACGTAGATTAGGTCTTTTCACATAATCCTATATTTCTTAGAGGCTTTGTTCATTTCTTTTCACTCTTTTCTCTCTATTCTTGCCTTCTCATTTTACTTCATTACATTGATCTTCAATCTCTGATATCCTTTCTTCTCCTTGGTCAATTCAGCTATTGAAACTTGTGTGTGCTTTGTGAAGGTGTCGTGCTGTGTTTTTCAGCTATGTCAAGTCGTTTCTATTCTTCTCTAAGGTGTTTATTCTAGTCAGCATCTCATCTAGCCTTTTTTCTAGGTTCTTAGTTTCTTTGCATTGGGTTAGCACATGGTCTCTTAGCTCGGAGAAGGACGTTATTACCCACCTCCTGAAGCCTGTTTCTGTCAATTCATCAGATTCATTCTCCATCTATCTTTGATCCCTAGCTGGTGAGGAGTTGTGATCCCTTGGAGGAGGAGATGCTTCCTGGTTTTTGGTGTTTTCTTCCTTTTTGTGCTGGTTTCTTCCCATCTTAGTGGCTTTATCTACCTGTGGTCTTTGTAGTTGGTGACTTTCAGGTGGGATCTCTAAGCGGACATACTTTTCATTGATGTTGTAGCTATTTCTTCCTGTTTCTTAGTTTTCCTTCTAAACAGTCAGGCCCCTCTGACTCAGGATCACTGGATGTCCACTCCAGATCCCACCCACCTGGGCATCACCCACAGGGGCTGCAGAACAGCAAGGGTTGCTGCTGATTTCTTCTTCTGCTATCCTCATCCAAGAAGGTTACCCGCCAGGTTGTTGTTGAATTCAGTCACTAACCACCTTTCTAATCACTGGGTGGAGTCTTTCAACCAGGGTCTCTGGCTACCTTCACTGCTGTTCTCTGGATGACAGATGTTTCAGGCCTCCCTAAGTCAGAGCTTCCAGGGGAGGAAGAGACTGTCATCTTTGCTGTTTGGGTGACTCAGCCATTTCAACCTTGGGGCTTCAGAGTGTCTGAGGTGACCAGGGGCTGAAGTGAACCCCCAGCACAGCACAGTTGCTCTACAGAAACGTAGCCAGGCATTTTTAAAAGCAAGTCTCTGTTCTTGTTCCTGCTGACTAGACAAGACTTCTGAACTTGTCTCCAGCCACCTCTTATAAGTGTGTTCAGACTGGCAACAGGATTGTACCTCAGTGGTACAGAGCTCCCAGAGGAAGCGGCACTCTATCATCTTTACATTTTTGCAGGCTTCACTAGTGATAGTTTCAGGCACTGGGAGATATGAGGCAATTAGAGACTGGAGCGGACCCCCAGCATACCACAGCAGCCTTATGGAAAAGTGGCTGAACAGTTACATGGGTGCTGGTTTCCATATCTTCTGCATGAGCAGGTCTTTAGCCAGGCCCCCACTGAAGCCATCAAGCCAGTAGCAACTTGGCAATTCATTGGACAGAGCTTCACGGATCAACCGAAATCTTCTGTCACTGACTCTGCAGTGGATCTGCCCTTGTTACCTTCAGAATATCAAGAAAGTGAAGACCCTAAGTGTCATAATGATACCTCTAACAAGCTACAGTTAACCGAAGGAACAAGGCAGTTCATCTCTTGTGGGCACCACACACACCCCACTGCTTATCACCAGGTAGGGAACGTTGGCTTGGACCCACAGCACAGACCCTCCATCCTGGGCTGATTACACTAAGTGATGGCTAACTCACATCTCTCTTGGGTGGAGTGCCCAGAAGACAAGCAAAGTGGTGGAGCAGCGAGCCCGCTGATATGAAGCCCAGAGGGCAGGGACAGCTATCTTTCCAGGATCTACTTGGTCTCATGAGACACTTTATCCCAGCACTTCAGGAGTGTGGAGGTCTGGTCAGCCACATCTCATGTGATGATTGCCCAGCAGAGATCAGGTGTGTGAGCTTCCCTCTTAATAAAAGGAGATTTGCTGAAAAAAAGAAGTCTGGCCAGGTTTTTGTGGAGCAGCTGTGCTGTGCTGGGGCTTCCCTTTTCAGAGAACTCTCCTCTGAGACCTGATCTCTGTTGGGCATTCCTGCACATGAGATGAAGCTGGTCTGACCTCAGCACTCCTTAGTCTGCTTGCCTCTCCCAGGGCCCCAGCCTGGCCACCCCTGCCTACAGGGCACTCTCAGGTGCCCACACCTTTGCTTCTGTGCCAGTGGACCATGCCTGAGCAGTGGAGAGATGCAGCAACCTGGCCCCACCAGGCATGCACCAGCCTCTACATTGCCTCTCCATACTGCAGATCTTTATACACAAACTTCCTACATCGCTTTGCTGGTATGTGTTTACATGAGTGGATTTTGCTAGACTCAGCACGTGGGACTGTAGCACATACTTCAGCCCACAGCAACTGCCACTCAGGACAGCGTCATGGAGGGCACAGAACCAAAAGCACCACTCCTGCCAGCACCTTGCCCTTGAACTAATGCCGTGCACAAAAAAAGGGACCCTAATATACCTTGAGTGACCACTGCTGCTTAGGGGGTCACAGAGGAGGCACCCAGACCTGCACAGGCCAGCATCCCACGCTGAACCAACACTACCTCCAGTGCAACAGCACACACAGCAGGGGCCCCCTGGCCCCCACTGAAGCTGTCTTGCGTCCACCACTGGATGAATGCCCACAGGGAGGCAGGCATTTCTGCATCTGCTAGCACTCTGCCACAGCTGCCACACTTTGGTGCCTTCAGTGCAGTAGACTCCAGACTTCAAGGAGCCAGAGAACAATGTTGAGCCCCAATACAAGTTTCCTAGAGTTAAAGCACACAGTCCAGGAATTGGGAGATGAATGTTGGCCCCCTAAAGTCCTCCAAAACCAAAGCCAGTTGGCTGAATCTACCTTACACCACAATCAAACCCTCAAGGTCATCAAATACAATAAAAGAAAAATACCCTGTGCAAAGGTCAGCAACCTCAAAGGTTGAAGGTGAATAAGCTCATAAAGATGAGAAAGAATCTGTGCAAGAACACTGAAAACTCAAAAAATCAGCATGCCTTCTTTCCTCCAGATGATTACATCAACTCTTCAGCTTGTTGAAGTTTTCAGAACTGGCCAGAGGCTGACATGTTTGAAATGATACAAGTAGAATTCAGAATGTGGGTAGAAACAAAGTTCACTGAGTGAAAGAAGTATATCATGATCCAATGCAAGGAAGCCAAAAATCTTCGTAAAACATCGCAAGAGTTAACAGGCAATATAGACAGTATAAAGAACCTTACCAGTGCTCACTTTGGCCGCACATATATTAAAATTGAAATGATTCAGAGAAGATTATCATGGCCCCTGCCCAAGGATGACATGCAAATTCATGAAGCATTCCGTATTTTTAGGAAGAATCAATATCGTGAAAATGGCCATACTGGCCAAGTAATTTATAGATGCAGTGCTGTCCCCATAAAGCTACCAATGACCTTCTTCACAGAACTGGAAAAAACTACCTTAAACTTCATATGGAACCAAAAGAGAACCCACATAGCCAAGACAATCCTAACCAAAAAGAACAAAGTGGGAGGCATCATGCTACCTGATTTCAAACTATACTACAAAGCTACAGTAATCAAAACAGTATAATACTGGTACCAAAACAGAGACATAGACCAATGGAACAGAACAGAGTTCCTGGTGGCAATGCCACACATCTACAACCATCTGATCTTTGACAAACCTGACAAAAACAAGCAATGGGGAAAGGATTCCCTGTTTAATAAATGGTGTTGGGAAAACTCACTAGCAGTGTGCAGAAAGCAGAAGCTGGACCTCTTCCTGACACCTTACACTAGAATTACCTCCAGATGGATTAAAGATCTAAACATAAGACCTAATGCCATAAAAAGCCGAGAAGAAAACCTAGGCAAAGCCATTCAGGACATAGGCATAGGCAGGAACTTCATGACTAAAACCCCAAAAGCATTGGCAACAAAAGCCAAAATAGACAAATGGGACCTAATAAAACTCCAGAGCTTCTGTACAGCAAAAGAAGCAATCATTAGAGTGAACCGGCAACCAATAGAATGGGAAACAATTTTTGCCATCTACCCATCTGACAAAGGGCTGATATCCAGAATCTACAAAGAACTAAAACAGATTTACAAAAACAAACAAACAAACAAGCAAACCCATTGAAAAGTGGGCAAAGGATATGAACAGACACTTTTGAAAATAAGATATATATGAGACCAATAAACATATGAAAAAATGCTTATCATCACTGATTATTAGAGAAATCAAAACCATATTGAGGTATCACCTCATTCCAGTTAGAATGGTGACCATTAAAAAATCTGGAGACAACAGATACCAGAGAGCATGTGGAGAAATAGGAACACTTTTATACTGTTGCTAGGAGTGTAAACTAGTTGAACCATTGTGGAAGACAGGGTGGCACTTGCTCAAGGACCTAGAAATAGAAATTCCATTTGATCCAGCAATTCCATTACTGGGTATATACCCAAAGTATTATAAATTATTCTATTATAAAGACACATGCACCCATATGTTCAGATTGGCACTGCTTATAGTAGCCAAGACCTGGAACCAACCCAAATGCCCATCGATGATAGAATGGACAAGGAAAATGTGACATATATACAACATGGAATACTATGCAGCCATAAAAAAAGATGAGATTGTGTCCTTTGTAGGGACATGGATGAATCTGGAAACCATCATTCTCAGCAAACTGATGGAAGAACAGAAAATCAAACACCACATGTTCTCACTCATAGTTGAGTGCTGAATAATGAGAACGCATGGACACAGGGAGGGGAGCATCATACACTGGGGTCAGTTTGGGGGTGGCCAACAGAGAAGCAACGGGGGTTGTGGAGGTCAGGGAGAGAAAACATGGTGAGAAATGCCAGTTGCTGGTAAAGGAATGGAGGCAGCAAACTACATTGCCATGTATGTCCCTATGCAAAAATCCTGCATGATCTGAACATGTACTCTAGAACCTTAACTACAATTAAAAACAAAAAAAAAAGAACATACTGCCGTGATAGAGCTGAAAAACACACTACAAGAATTTTCATAATGCAGACACATGGTAGTTGTGTGTGATTGCATTATGAAAATTGTTGTAGTGTGTGTGGGCACCCAAGGGTGCCCTGTAAGCAGGTGTGGCCAGGCTGGGGTCCTGGGGAGGCAAGCAGACTAAGGAGTGCTGAGGTCAGACCAGCACCATCTCATGTGCAAGACCACTTAGTAGAATAGACCAAACAGAGGAAAGAGTCTCAGAGCTTGAAAACTGGGTTTCTGAAAGAAACTAGGCAGGAATGGGGGAAAAGAATGAAAAGGAATGAACAAATGCTTTGAGAAATAAAGGATTATGTAAAAAGACGAAATGTGTGCCTTATTAATGTACCTGAAAGAGATGAGGAAAATGGAACCAACTTGGAAAACATATTTTGAATATCATTCATGAGAATTTCCCCAACCTAGCCAGACAGACCAACATTGAAATTCAGGAAATCCAGAGAACCTCAAATATGCCACGAGAAGGACATCCCTAAGACACATAATCATCAGGTTCTCCAAGGTCAAAATGAAGGAAAATTGTTAGCGGCAGCTAGGGAGAAAGACAGGGTCACCTACAAGGGGCATCCCATCAGACTAACACTGGACTGCTCAGCTGAAACCCTACAAGCCAGAAGAGATATTCAACTTCTTAAAGAAAAAAATTTCAACCCAGACCTTCAAGTCCAGCAAAACTAAGTGTCATAAATGAAGGAGAAATAAGATCGTTTTCAGGCAAGCAAATGCTGAGGGAATTCATTACCAGCAGATCTACCTTGCAAGAGCTCCTGAAAGTAGCACTTAATATAGAAAGAAAAGATCATCATCAACCACTACAAAAATGCACTGAATTACACAGATGAGTGATGCTAAAAAACCAACCATATACATAAGCCTGCAAAATTATCAATTAACAGCGTGATGACGGGATCAAATCCATACATATCATTGCTAACCTTAAATGTAAATGGGCTAAATGCTCCAATTGAAAAACATAGGGGGGCAAGCTGGAAAAGAACCAAGACCCATTTGAGTATGCTGTCTTTTAGAGACCCATCTCACATGCACTCCCACACATAGGCTCAAAATAAAGGAATGGAGAAAAATCTTTCAAGCAAATGGGAAGCAGAAAAAAGCAGGTGTTGCAATCCTAGTTTCTGACAAGACAGCCTATAGCAATAAAGATAAAAAAAGAAGGATATGGGCCCTGTGCGGTGGCTCAAGCCTGTAATCCCAGCACTTTGGGAGGCTGAGGTGGGGGGATCACAAGGTGAAGAGATCGAGGCCATCCTTGCTAATATGGTGAAACCCCATCTCTACTAAAAATACACACAAAATAATAATAATAACGGCGTGGTGGTAACCACCTGTAGCCCCAGCTACCCGGGAGGTGGAGGCAGGAGAATTGCTTGAACCCAGGAGGGGAAGGTTGCAGTGAGCTGATATCGTGCCACTGCACTCCAGCCTGGCACCTGGCAACAGAGCGAGACTCTGTCTCAAAAAAAAAAAAAAATAAGACATTACAAATGTGCCCCTGACCTTTGATAAATATCATTTTTGCTTGATACTAACCTGGGCTCTCCTTATTGTTCAAACCAATAGGATAGATGATTTTCTGAGGTTTGGGAGCTTCTGCCCTCCGGAGAGTCCCTGATCTCCCAAAATTTGGTTGAGCACTAAAGGTTGATTTTGCTTTACAGCTCCTTTTGTAAAGTTTTACTCATTTCCGGTAAGGAAGACAAGTTTTTCTGCTTCCATGATGACGGAGAGTAGGCACTTCCTATCTTGAGTTTCAGCTTGCTTCTGACAGGAAAGGTGAGTGTGAATTTTTTCCTGCCTCTAAGATGGTAGAGAACAGTCATCAGCCTGAGCCTTATTTCCAGGTAAGTGGCTAAATTAAAGATTTGTCTTAAAATTTTTCGTTAATGACTATAAGTTAAGATTACCAACCAGTTGGTTTTAATTTCTCCTTACCATTATAACACTCAGTAATCATAATTATTGTGCTTTTGTTTATTTTGCTTAACTTATTTATTCACTTATTTATGTTTGGGATTTTGTTGTTATTTCACTTTTCTTCCATCAAGTATGACCATATTTTTCTGACTTGGTCAAATCCAAGGGAATGTTCCAAATTTTGGGAAGCAAGCCATCTGAACTGGCAAAAACTCTTGTAGCTGCCAAGTATGTATTTTCTAGTTAGTAGAGTTTTTTTTTCAACTTAAGAGGTTATGTTCACATAACAAGGCCATCTTTTGTCAGCTGAGGCCATCTTTTGCCTGTCAATGACAAACTGAAGGAAAAGTGGCGGCCTTCCAATCCTAAAATTCTTCCCTGTTCACTAGAGCAACCAGAGTTTGGTTCCTACGTCTAGTTCTTTCTGGTTTGGTATTTGTTAATTTTAAAGTATTAGTCAAGACGTGGTGGCTCATGCCTGCGATCCAAGTACTTTGGAGGCCAAGGTGGGGGATCACCTGAGGTCAAGAGTTCAAGATCAGCCTGACCAACATGGTGAAACCCCGCCTTTAAAAAATAAATAAATAAATAAAATATCAGCAGTTTTGTTCCATTTATGTGATGGATTACATTTATGGATTTGCGTATGTTGAACCAGATTTGCATCACTTGGATGAAGTCTTCTTGGTCGTGATGGGCAAGCTTCTTGATATGTTGTTGCTATCTGTTTGCCAGTATTATATAGGAACCAAAGACAAAAACCACATGATTATCTCAATAGATGTAGAGAAGGCCTTCAATAAAATTCAACAGCCCTTCATTCTAAAAACTCTCAATAAACTAGGTATTGATGGAACGTATCTTCTTTTTTCCCCATTTATTTATTGCATTTTAGGTTTTGGGGTACATGTGAAGAACATGCAAGATTGTTGCATAGGTACACACGTGACAGTGTGATCTGCTGCCTTCCTCCCCATCACCTACGTCTGGCATCTCTCCCCCTGCCATTCCTCCCCAGCTCCCCAACCCCCACTGTCCCTCTCCTGTTTCCCCCCAACTGACCCCAGTGGGTAGTGCTCCCCACCCTGTGTCCATGTTTTCTCATTGTTCAATGCCCGTCTGTGAGTGAGAACATGCGGTGTTTGATCTTCTGCTCTCCTGTCAGTTTGCTGAGAATGATGGTTTCCAGGTTCATCCATGTCCCTACAAAGGACACAAACTCAACGTTTTTGATGGCTGCATAATATTCCATGGTGTACATGTGTCACATTTTTCCTGTCCAGTCTATCATCAATGGGCATTTGGGTTGGTTCCAGGTCTTTGCTATTGTAAACAGTACTGCAATGAATATTCGTGTGCAGGTGTCCTTATAGTAGAATGATTTATAATCCTTTGGACATATACCCAGTAATGAGATTGCTGGGTCAAATGGAATTTCTATTTCTAGGTCCTTGAGGAATCGCCACACTGTCTTCCACAATGGTTGAACTAATTTACACTCCCACCAACAGAGTAAAAGTGGTCCTATTTCTCCACATCCTCTCCAGCATCTGTTGTCTCCTGATTTTTTAATGATTGCCATTCTAACTGGCGTGAGATGGTATCTCAATGTTGTTTTGATTTGCATTTCTCTGATGACCAGTGATGATGAGCATTTTTTCATACGTTTGTTGGCATCGTGTATGTCTTCTTTTGTAAAGTATCTGTTCATATCCTTTGCCCACTTTTGAATGGGCTTGTTAGTTTTTTCTTGTAAATCTGTTTTAGTTCTTTGTAAATTCTGGATATCAGCCCTTTGTCAGGTGGGTAAACTGAAAAAATTTTTTCCCATTCTTTTGGTTGCCGATTCACTCTAATGACTGTTTCTTTTGCTGTGCAGAAGCTGTGGAGTTTGATTAGGTCCCATTTGTCTATTTTTGCTTTTGTTGTCAATGCTTTTGGTGTTTTGGTCATGAAGTCCTTGTCTACACCTATGTCCTGAGTGGTTTTGCCTAGATTTTCTTCTAGGGTTTTTGTGGTGTTAGGTCTTATGTTTAAGTATTTAATCAATCTGGAGTTAATTTTAGTGTAAGGTGTCAGGAAGGGGTCCAGTTTCTGCTTTCTGCACATGGCTAGCCAGTTTTCCCAACACCATTTATTAAACAGAGAATCCTTTCCCCATTGCTTGTTTTTGTCAGGTTTGCCAAAGATCAGATGGTTGTAGAACTATATATGACAAACCTACAGCCAATACCATACTGAACTGGCAAAAGCTGGAAGAATTCCTATTGAAATCAGGCACTAAACAAGAATGCCCTCTGTCACCACTCCTATTCAACACAGTGTTAGATGTTCTAGCCAGAGCAATCTGCCAAGAAAAAGAAATAAAGGGTGTTAGATTACGAAAGGAGTAAGTCAAACTGTCTCTATTTGCAGATGACATGATTGTATATCTAGAAGACACCATAGTCTCAGCCCAAAATCTTCTCAAACTGATAAGTAATCTCAGCAAAGTCTCAGGATACAAAATAATAGTGCAGAAATCACAAGCATTCCTATATACCAACAGACAAACAGAGAGCCAAATCAAGAGCAAACTCCCATTCACAACAGCTCCAAAGAGAATAAAATACCTAGGAATACAATTAACAAAGGATGTAAAGGGCCTCTTCAAGGAGAACTGTAAACCCCTGTTCAACAAAATAAGAGAGAACACTAGCAGATGGAGAAACATTCCATGCTCATCGATAGGAAAAATCAATATCATGAAAATGGCCATACTGCCCAAAGTAATCTATAGATTCAATATGATCCCCATCAAGCTACCAATGACCTTCTTCACAGAACTGGAAAAAAACCACTTTAAACTTCATATGGAATCACAAGAGACCCCGCATAGCCAAGAAAGTCCTAAGCAAAAAGAACAAAGCTGAAGGCGTTACACTGCCAGACTTCAAACTATACTACAAGGCTACAGTAATCAAAACAGCATGGTACTGGCACCAAAACAGAGACATAGACCAATGGAACAGAACAGAGACCCAAGAAGAAACACCACACATCTACAACCATCTCATCTTTGACAAACCTAGCAAAAACAAGCAATAGGGAAAGGACTCCATGTTTAATAAATGGTGTTGGGAAAACTGGCTAGCAACGTGCAGAAAGCAGAAACTGGACCCCTACCTGTCACCTTATGCTAAAATTAACTCCAGATGGATCAAATATTTAAAAATAAAACCTAACACCACAAAAACACTAGAAGAAAATGTAGGCAAAACCATGTAGGACATAGGCATAGGCAAGGACTTCATGACTAAAACACCAAAAGCAATGTCAATAAAAGCCAGGATAGACAAATGGGATATAATTAAACTCCAGAGCTTCTGTACAGCAAAAAAAAAAAAAAAAAAAAAAAAAATCATTAGAGTGAATCAGCAACCAACAGAATGGAAAAAAAATGTTTGGAAGCTACCCATCTGACAAAGGGCTAATATCCAGAATCTACAAAGACCTAAAACAGATATACAATAAAAAAACAACCCCAATCAAAAATGGGCGAAGGATATGAACAGACATTTTTCAAAAGAGGACATATATGAGGTCAAGAAACATTTGAAAAAATACTCACCATCACTGGTCATTTCAGAAATGCAAATCGAAACCACACTGAGATATCATCTCACTCCAGTTAGAATGGTGATCATTAAAAAATCGAGAGACAACAGTTGTTGGAGAGGATATGGAGAAGTAGGAACACTCTTACACAGTTGATGGGAGAGTAAATTAGTTGAGCCATTGTGGAAGACAGTGTGGCGATTTCTCAAGGATCTAGAAATAGAAATTCCATTTGACCCAGCAATCCCACTATTGGGTATATACCCAAAGAACTATAAATGGTTCTACTATAAAGACACATAAACATGTATGTTCATTGCAGCCCTGTATACAATTGCAAAGACCTGGAACCAACCCAAATGCCCATCGATGATAGACTGGACAAAGAAAATGTGGTACATATACACCATGAAATAGTACTCATCCATAAAAAATGATGAGTTTGTGTCCTTTGTAGGGACTTGGATGAATCTGGAAACCATCGTTGTCAGCAAACTGACACAAGAACCAAAAGCCAAACACCATATGTTCTCACTCATAGGTGGGTGTTGAACAAAGAGAACATATGGACTCAGGGAGAGGAGCATCACACACAGGGGACAGTTGAGGGGGGTAGGGGAGGGACAATGGGGCATGAGGAGTGAGGGGAGGGTGTGGAGGCATAACATGGGAGAAATGCCAGATATAGTATGCACCTAAAATGAAATAAATAAATAAATAAATAAAAATAAATAAAAAATAAAAATAAATATCAGCAGTTTGTCCCAGCTATGATGTGGTAGTAAGAGACTCAAAAGGATTTTCTTTAAGAGCTTTATAATTAAAAGCAGATTTCTTTTTTTATATATTCTTTAAATTCTGTGATACATGTGCAGAACGTGCATATTTGTTACATAGGTATACACATACCGTGAGGGCTTGTTGCACCCATCAACCCATGATCTACCTTAGGTATTTCTCCTAATGCTATGCCTCTCCTAGGCCCCACCCTGACAGGACTCAGTGTCTGATGTTTGCCTCCCTGTGTCCATGTGCTCTCATTGTTCAACTCCCACTTATGAGTGAGAACATGGGGTGTTTGGTTTTCTGTTCTTGTGTCAGTTTGCTGAGAATGATGGTTTCTAGCTTCATCCATGTCCCTGAAAAGGACATGAACTCATCCTTTTTCATGGCTCCATAATATTCCGTGGTGTATATGTGCCACGTTTTCTTTATCCAGTTTATTATTGATGGACATTTGGGTTGGTTCCAAGGTTTTGCTATTGTGAACAGTGCCACAGTAAACATACATTTGCATATGTCTTTGTGGTAAAATAATTTATAATTCTTTGGGTATATACCCAGCAATAGGATTGCTGGGTCCAATGGCATTTCTATTTCTAGGTCCTTGAGGAATCACCACACTGTCTTCCACAATGGTGGAACTTATTTACACTCCCAACAATGTAAAAGAGTTACTATCTCTACATCCTCTCCAGCTTCTGTTGAGAAAGATTTTTTAAATAATTGTTTTCCTAAAATGACAATTGATGATGAGCTTTTCTTTATATGTTTGTTGCTTTCATAAATGTCTTCTTTTCAGGAGTGTCTGTTTATATTCCTTACCTACTTTTTAATGGAGTTTTTTTTTTCTTGTAAATTTAAGTTCTTTGTAGATTCTGCATATTAGCCCTTTGTCAGATGAATAGATTGCAAAAAATTTCTCCCATTCTGTGGGTTGCTTGTTCACTCTGATGATTGTTTTGTTTTGTTTCAATTTGTTTTCTGAAGTAGCTTTTTAGTTTAATTAGATCTCATTTGTCAATTTTGACAATTGTTGCCATTGCTTTTGGTGTTTTAGTGATGAAGTTTTTGCCTATGCCTATGTTCTGAATGGTATTGCCTAGGTTTTTTTCTAGGGTTTTTATAATTTTAGGTCTTCTGTTCTAGTCTTTAATCCATCTTGTGTTAATTTTTCTATAAGGTGTAAGTAAGGAGTTCAGTTTCAGTTTTCTGCATATGGCTACCCAGTTTTCTCAACACAATTAATTAAATAGGGAATCCTTTCCCCATTGGGTTTTTCTCTTTTTTAATTTTTGGTCTGGTTTGTCAAAGATTAGATGGTTGTAGATATGTGGCATTATTTTTGAGGCCTCTGTCTCATTCCATTAGTCTATATAGCTGGTTTGGTTCCCGTACCATGCTGTTTTGGTTACTGTAGGCTGGTAGTATAGTTTGAAGTCAGGTAGCATGATGTCTCCAGCATTGTTCTTTTTGCTTGTCTATAGCTTTATTGTATAGCTTTATTGTATCTAAGACAAAACAATCATTTAACCTTCATATGGGCTTTTTTCATCCCATATGAAAATAAAGGTAGTTTTTGGCAATTCTGTGAAGAAAGTCATTGGTAGCTTGATGGCGATAGCATTACTTTGAACCATGTGGCCATTTTTATAATATTGATTCTCCCTATCCATAAGCATGGATTTTTTTATTTGTTTGTGACTTCTTTTGTTTCTCTGAGCAGTGGTTTGTAGTTCTCCTTTAAGGAGAACTTGAAGGATGGACTCAGGAAGGACAAGGCAGCTGTCTTGGTTCTCCATGAGTCCATGCTTAACATTGAACTTATATCCCCTTAAATACCAGTTGTTTCTCCAATTTAGGTTCATAGTAGTCATAACTGATGGGTTGTCATAGGTAACTTGACTTAGACCATGGAGTTCATTCAAATTGTATATATAAACAATTTCAGTATTTGGCTGATTTAGAATGACAGTCTGACAAAGTGTTTTCTTGGTATTCAATTAATTTTTCTTCTACTTGGGTAGGAGTTTTAAAAACAAGTCTTTACATTAAAATTCTAGGAAATCTTAAACAGTCCTTAAAGTATATGGGATTATTTGACAAATGATGTGATTCTAAAGTTTCCAGAAATCTGTATTCAGGGTCTTTCCATTTTTTCAGGAACCTGCTAAAAGACACCATATTCTAGGATATTTTGTGCTTGTGAAGTTTTCAGAAACTGCACCATTATTAAGCATTAACTGTGGAAATGATGTTAAATAGTTATGCAATTGACAAGAAAATTTGTTCATTTCTGTGGTCTACAATTTATCCTGGAAATTATAATTATAATTGACAGCATGTATTTTGACATATTAGAATTTTAGGAATTGCATACAATTTTCAAACATGTATTAACATTGATTAGAATATAATCTGAAGAAGGTGAAATATTTCTTATTTGGACAGTGCTTCTCATGTAACAACATGTCAAATAATTCCATATATTTCTCTTTTTGATTCTTCAATGTCGTCTGTCAAATCCCAAATTTAGAAGTCAAAAAGACTTAATTTTGAAGATGAAATTGGATTTTGGGAAGCCTATCAAATATATTAATATTGATATAAATATATTAAAGGCTTAAAACACTTGACATAAAATGGAATGCCAGGTCACAGTACGTCATTCATTTAGCCAAAATGGTGACTCAAAAAATATTTAAAGGCAAAAGCCTTTACTCATTGATAGAAGACTTAGCTTTTCAAGCAATGTGTGTCTTTCCCTTCTTTTTCCTGTAGTTTATTTAAGGAAAGATAGAAATCTTTTATTATTCTTATATATTACATTAAAATCTTATTGAAGAGAGAAAGTCAAATTTCACTCTTGCATTAGTGTACTAGTAATGTCAACTCCAATTTTTAATAAAACCTTAAAGACAAATTCATCTAGTCTTCACCAGTTTGACCATAAGTTGAAATTCTTATAAACTTTTGATAACCTTTTACAAATTTGTATTAAAGCAAAATTAGTCCTCTAAAAAAGCCCTATTGTGTTTTTATTCCAGTGTTCAATTTATGGAAAAACTGAATAAAACTCCTTTAAATTTAGCCAATGTTTTCACATACTGTTTTTCTTCTACAAGACGACTATTTCATTAACGTCTGACAACCTGCTCAAACTTTTATCTTTATTGTATCTAAGATAAAACAATCTTTTAACCTTCTGAACTAGGCAAAAATTTACATTCTAATGCCTTATAATTTTTTACTAAAAGCACATTTCACTTTTTTCACAAAGCTTCCATGTAAAACTTTTTCAGTAGTCTCATTTACATATTTCAATGTTAACTCTACGCAATTTTTATTTTTTGTGAAAAACCTGGCAGGTAGGTGATTTTAATTTTGTACTAGGTATGG
>NW_022437258.1:0-36212 GCF_009761245.1 Sapajus apella
GATCTCGCCTTCGCCCTGCGGGCTGTGCGCCTTCACAGCGAGGAACTCGTGGCGGGGGACCGCGCTGTAAAGTTTCCGCTTCGGGCCCCGGGGCGGCGGCGCGGGGGATGCGGAGGGCGCGGGGGGCGCGGGGTCCCGCTCGGGCTACAGACGAACAGGTATGTGACCGGCGCGATGCCAGGGGGCAGCAGGCACGCGAAGCCGGGGCCCTGGACCTCCATGGCGCGCGACCCGGCCCGGCCGCCCGCCGGCCGGTGGCCGGCACCCGCGCCAGCGCCCGCGCCCGCCAGCGCACGAGCAGCGCCTGCTCCCCCGTCTGCATTTTTTAAAGAAACTTTTTACCTGCTAGCAGTCACACACACGCATCCCCTTCCTTCAATCCTCAGCCAACACTTACATTTTTCACTGCCGTGGATTTGCCTAGGCTGGATTTTCCATATAAATACAATTGTATAATACATGTTTTTATTTTGCAACTGGCTTATTTCACTTAGCATAATGCTTTCAAGGTTCCAGATCTGTGAATCATGCTTGGCATGTATTCCTTTTGATAGTCAAATACTGTCTTTCTGGATGACCGTGTCACATTTTTTTTCTAGCATTCGTTAGTTGGTGGACATTTGCATTGTTTCTACTTTTTGGTTATTATGAATAAACAGAAAAATAGTTGATGTGTAAGTTTTTGTGTGGACTGTGTTTTTATTTCTCTTTAGTGTTTACCTAGGGGTAGTGTTACCGGGTCACATGGGACCTCTGTATTTAACCTTTTGAGGAATTGCCAGATGTTTCCCAAATCAACTGCACTATTTTAAATTCTTACCAGGAGCTTAAATGAGGTTCCAGTTTTCTCCTCATCCTCTCCAGTGCTTGTTACTGTTTAACTGTAGCCATTGAAGTGGGTATGAGGAGGTGTCTCATTGTTTTGATTTGCATTTGCCTAGTGACTAATGAATGACGTTGAGCAGCTTTTCATGTGCTTTTTGGCCATTTGTATATCTTCTTAGAAGTAAAGTCTATTCAGATTCTTTGTTCATTTTTAAATTGGGTTGTTAGTCTTTTTACTGTTGGGTTGTAATAGTTCTTTATGCATTTGGATGTAAGTCTCTCATTAGGTATATAATTTGCAAATATTTGGGGAAATTTTTTTTTTTAATTGAGACAGAGTTGCTCTGTTGCCCAGGCTGGAGTGCAGTGATGCCATGTCAGCTCACTGCAACCTCTGTCTTCCAGGTTCAAGTGATTCTCCTGCCTCAGCCTCCTAACAGGGACTACAGGCACGTGCCACCACGCCCAGCTGAATTTTTTTGTATTTTTAGTAGAGACAGGGTTTCACCATGTTAGCCAGGATGGCCTCAATCTCCTGAACTCGTGATTCTCTCACCCTGGCCTCCCAAAATGCTGGGATTACAGACATGAGCCACCGTGCTCTGCCTGTGTTGTTGTTGTTGTTTTTAAATGAAGCCAAGCCCAGCTTGTGTTTCTTGAAAGGATCTAGGTCTTTTCAGTGTAAAATAGTTATGCTTGGCTGGGCATGGTGGTTCACACCTGTAATCCCAGCACTGGGAGGCTGAGACAGGAGGATCACCTGAAGTCAGGAGTTCAAGACCAGCATATTCAACATGGTGAAACCCCGTATCTACTAAAAATACAAAAATTAGCTGAGCATGGTGTGCACCTATAATCCCAGCTACTCGGGAGGCTGAGTCAGGAGAATTGTTTGAACCTGGGAGGCAGAGGTTGTAGTGAGTCGAGATCAAGCCACTGCACTCCAGCCTGGGCGACAGAGTGAGACTGTGTCTTGAAAAAATAGTAAAACAAAATAAAATAGTTATGCTGAAGGTATTTTCATGATAAAAAATAAAACAGAAGCTGGCCAGGCACAGTGGCTCATGCCTGTAATCCCAACACTTTGGGAAGCTGAGGAGGGCGAGTTAGCTGAGGTCAGGAGTTTGAGACCAGCCTGGCCAAATCCCATCTCTACTAAAAATACAAAAAAAAAAAAAAAAAAAAAAATAGCTGGCCATGGTGGCAGGTGCCTATAATCCCCGGCTACTTGGGAGGCTGAGGCAAAATAATCGCTTAAACCCGGGAGGTGGAGATTGCAGTGAGCTGAGACTATGCCATTGCACTCCAGCCTGAGCAAAAAGAAGGAAATTTCCGTCTCAAAAAAAAAAAAAAAAAAAGCTAAGCAAAAGTTTTGCTTTCTAGAGCTGTGCTGTCTAATAGTGTAGCACTAACCATGTGTGGCTATTTACATTTACATTAACTAAAATTAAATCAGGCACAGTGGCTCACACTCATAATCTCAACACTTCAGGAGGCTGAGATGGGAGGACCTCTTGAGGCCAAGAGTTCGTGACCAGCCTGGTCCACATAGCGACCCACTGTCTCTAATTAAACTATATGTGTAAAAAGAAATTGAAAAAAAAAACTAAAAATCAACTAAAATTAAATAAAACAGGTTGGTGTGGTGGCTCACTTCTGTAATCCCAAGGCTTTGGGAGGCCATGTGGGTGGATCACAAGATCAGGAGTTCGAGACCAGCCTGACCAACATGATGAAACCCCATCTCTACTAAAAACACAAAATTAGATGGGCATGGTAGCACACACCTGTAATCTCAGCTACTCAGGAGGCTGAGGCAGGAGAATTGCTTACACCCAGGAGGCAGGGGTTGCAGTAAGCTGAGATCGCGCCACTGCACTCTAGCCTAGGTGACAGACCAAGGCTCAGTCTCAAAACGAAAAAAAAAGCAAAGGAAAAATGCAGTTCCTCAGTCACACCACATACATTTTAAGCCCTCATCTACCCACAGGGAAACTAGTGGCTGCTGCAGTGGCCAGCATGGACTCCAGGAGTAGCATTGGGCCATGCTGTTGTAGAGTGCTGTGTACAGTGTGTCATTTATTACACACATCTCCTTTCTAGGTAGAGGTAGACTTCTGTGTACATTGTGCTTTTCAGGGATGTGAATTTCTGGCTTCCCTTTATCGTATGAAATTTGGAATTATTCCATGGCATAGTCATTTGTTAACAAATAGTTACCACATGCATTCTGTGTGCCACGCACTGTTCTGAGATTCTGAGAATAACATGAAGCTGAAGTTCTCCAATCATACAGGCTTTCCATTTTAGTAGGTTTGTTGTGAAAGCTTCGAGTTTGCTAAAAGAACGTGACAATTCAGTTTCTGCTGTAAGGGAAATGCCTGTATAATCCTAGCAGACAGTGGTCCCTACCCATCCCTGAACACCCGGGTGTGGGCACTGCCACCATCCTGGCTTGTGTAGCAGTGCCCCTGCAGCTCTGTCCTACAGAGGAAGAAGTGGAGGCTGAACCAGGATGGCCTTCGGTCCATGTGGCCCCAAGCCTGGTGCCACGCACCGCGCACTGCAGCACCAGCAGTGAGTGGCCTGGGTCCCTATTCAGGGCGTGTTCAGCTGTTGCTCTCCCTGCATACTAACCCCCTGGGTCACCCCAGAGGTGCCTTTTACATAGTTACTGACTGGAACTTGCATTCTTTGTCAGAGACCTCCCTTTTGGTAGTTGCTGGATTGCAGGGGAAGAAGCGCCTGTAATCTGCTGGTAGAAAGGCTTTGGTGAAAGAGCTCTCCAGAGGATCAGAAGTAGGAGGAAAGGAAGTAGTTCTGTGTGGCCATGGTGGAAAAAAGGCCAGCGTGGGCAGAGGCCAGGGTGCAGTTCCCCAGGGTGCTGGTATCTCCTTGACCAGGCCCCTTTGGGTTCCCTGAGCTCTGTCTGCTGGGACCACTTCTCCTCCTTTCCCATAGCCTCTGGCTCAGTATCCACTGGCTTCAAGGAGTCAGGTTGGATTGTTGTATATGGGGGAATGACTAGCAGCAGCATGTAGAACTGATTTTTATAAACACAAAAAGTGCCCCCCAACGTTTTCAGTGTGTGATATGCACCAGACCTCAAGCTAAGCTCTTTATGTGCAGAGGCTCACTGCTTCTCACTGCAGCAGGTCATAGTTTGAGCATTAGCCTTTTACAGACGGAGAGTGCCCCCAGGGAGCCACCAAGTCGAGATCCAGGGCTCAGATGAGACCCTTGCACCTCGGCCTCTCAGCGGGATTCTTCTGACCTTGCTGACCTCAGCGAGAATCACCACGAGCCATTTTGCTCCACTCAGCTGAGTGATGAGGCCTGGGGCCAGGGCTGGGGCTCCTGCACTCCGTCCCTCTTCTCCCAGGCAGGGGTGTCCTGACCACAAAGTAGTGTAAACAGTTTATTCCATTGGCTGATGTCCCGAGGGCCACTGGATTTGGACTGGGGCCTCTGACTCAGCGGTGCTGGAAGTGCCCTGCCGTGGTCACGCCCTGTGCCTGAGCCCCCCACCCCCAGTCTCCCATGGCTCAGGAGCAGCCTGCACCCAGCATCCATGCAGCACCAGCAGGCACCCCCATATAACAGCCAGGATAGAAGCAGCATTTCACTCCAGGAGCTGGTCTGGGTGGTGCTGAGGAAATGGCAGTGCCACCCCGCCCTCTGCTGCCTGGTGGGGTGGTGAGGAGGGCAGGGTTCTGTTTGCTTGTGGGCTGTGGGCCTGGTGCCCAATTTGTGGAGCTGAGAAAGCAGCAATTCTATTCCAGTACCCACAGTACTGTGGCAGCGCTTTGGGGTGGTGTGAGCCATGGCCCCAAGCAGGCTTTCAGGTGCAGAGTGCCCAGGAGAAGCTCTGAGTTGATCTACATCAATGGGCAGTCTGGGAGCCGGGAGAGGGTAAGCCGGGCTCCTAGGAAACAGGCTATGGGGATGCTCGGCATGCGGGGGTTGACTAAGGCATGGGAAATGCCACCATGGGCTCTCGGGGACCTCTAAAGCTAGCAGGGCCTGTAGGGTGCCCCCCATGTAGCAAGGGGCCGGGACTTCATGTCATTGTTACCAGCACTGGGCGAGGTAGCTCTCTCTGCTGAGAGTCAGGACAGAGAGAGGACAGACGCCCAGAGCTGGCAGGCAGCTGTCTTCCCATCGGAGCTGCCATCTGTGCTCCGCCCCAGGAAGGGGTGGCTGTTTCACACATTCTTGTCTGGGTGGTATGGTGTCATCACTCAGAGTTCATGATGAAGACAGTGCTACCTCTGGTGCAGACACTGGGGTGGTTTGTGTCATGCCCACCAAGGCCTGGGAGCAGAGAAGCAGCCTCGCTCCACAGACAGACAGGGCCTCAGCGGACTCAGGCACACACCTACGTGGCTGAACCAGGCTCCGGGCCAGGTGCCTTTGACACTGAGTAGCTCACCTCTCCCAGGGGTGCTGGTGTGGGCCAATGCAAGTACCACCACGGGTATGAGTGTGGCTCCCGGGGCCGCCTTGCCCCAGTTAAGCAGGTCCAGGTAGGACACAGCTTGGGACCAGCCTTGCAGCTGCATGCATTAACCACAACAGATGGCCACACCCACTGGGCTTGCCCTCGGTGCAGTCAGCGTGGGGGCTACGGGGGCTCGTGGAAACATGCAGAAAGACTCATTGGTCAGCGGAGCAGGGTCCTCACCGACCCACGAGGAGTGTGTCACAGGATAGGCAGGCATGGCAGGGAAGGCCAGGCTAGTGCCAGCCGAGGGTGTTTCCTGGCAGACTGCCCTCTTCCTCACACACCCACGACACAGCCCTGAAGCTGGTGTCCTTGTGGACCTCTGGCCAGGGAGCAAGGGCTGCCGTGCCTGGCCCCTGCCATCCCCTCAGTCACCTTGTGCTGTGTGCTGAGCAAGGGGAGTGTGCCTGTGTGTGTCCAGGTGGCATTTGGATGAAGACAGTTGTGTGGTGAGGCTGTGGGAGGACAGGACTGTGCATGCACTTCGCAGGTGGTGTGGAGGCACACATGCGGCCGTGTGCCGGCTCAGCCCCTCGGCATCTAGGTCAGCCAGAGCAGCCTCCCCGTGCTATCCTCGCCATCGCCAGGCCAAAGGTGCAGATCCTGAAGCTGATGCCCGCTCCCCCAGGCTGTCCCTGCAGCCTGGCAAGCCCAGCTCCCAGCCCAACTCCAATATCAGGTAGGCCTGGCCTGGGTGCCCTCCCCGCCTGGCCCTCAAGGCTGCCCTGCCTGGGCCCCTGCTGCCATGCTCCCCTCACTCGGCTGCAGCCCCGACCCTGCCCCATCCCCCATAACTTCCTGCCCAGCCTCAGACCGCATCCCTCCCAGCAACCAGTAATGGCACAGACCCCACGGAACTCCACTGTCCCCTCCCCTAGACCTTTCCACACACCAGGTAAGTCAGGCCTGAGGTCCACAGCCCCATGTTAGCTTTATGTGGCCTGGCAGATTGAGGTGCTGAGGTTACCCCTCACCTTTACAAGTCCTCAGCTCATACGGGACATGTGAGCTCTGGGACCCTCAGAGCCCAAGCTCCCCACCTGAGGGTTTAGAGCTGTGGCCTCACCCGCCTGTGTCCTGCGGTGACCCCAGCTCTGTCATGAGCCCAGCTGGCTCCAGCCAGGCGAGGAGCAGCAGTAGTTGGATGAGCTGAAGAGCTGAAGCACATTGAGCCCCTGCACTGCACAGTCACTAAGCCTGACAAGAATCAAAGTGGGTTGCAGTTAGGGTGGGGGCCAGAGCCCTGGGGACACCACAGGGCTTCTTGGTGTCCCCTCTGCTGTCCTGGACAGAAAAAAGGACCTGAGCAAGATTAAGAGCCTTCTGGACATTGTGACAGACCCTCCAGGTGGTGAACTTTGCCCACAGCCCAAGGATGGTCCCCAAGGGCATGGGTGGTCCAGCCGCGGTTGGGGCACTTGGTGTGTTGTGGGCTTAGCAAAGGCACCAGGCAGCTCTTTGGGCCCTGGCCAGAGGCCTCCCAAGGTCCACTCTAGTGTGTGCTGGGGCTTTGAGCCCAGGCTGCATCTTGGCCAATGCCTGGCCTTTGCCCTACTGGCTGCTGCTGTGGCCCTCATGCTGGGCCATCACAGCCAAGCCTCATCCAGCCAGTAGCTGAGGGACCAGCTTGCAGTGGGCTGACCACCAGCTGGCCGTGATGGACTTGAGCCTGACCTGGAGTTCTGCCCCTGACTTACCGGTGAGTGTAGGCAGGAAGGACTGCATTTCATTTACCCCATTTGCAGCCCATATGTGCTGTCATGAGAATGAAATAAGACAGTGCTGGTGAGACGCAGGTGGAAGTCAGGGCCACCGGCCACGGGCGGCTGTGGCTCAGAACTGCACGAGCATTGGCCTATACCTCCCTCTCAACCTCAACTCAGGCTGTCCCCGCACCCTGTCAGAAGGGTCTATTTTCTTGCATGGATGGAATGCCAGTCACTATTGGGTGGCCTTCTTGGGTAGATGCTCCATTAGGGTTGTAGGACTGAGCGGGACAAGGACTGGCCTAGATGCAACTGAGGCCTTCCCAGCCTTGTCAAGGGCCTGGCCACTGTCCCTTCTCTTGACCCATTGCCTCACTCTGCCAACCAGGAACGGGCAGCTCCTGGGGGTGAGGGCTGCCTGCCTAGACTCTGGGTCTGGGAACAGCTGGTCTGCTAATGGGAGCTCCTGCAGAGGCTCCTGAGGGCCAAGGCCCCGTGGCAGTAGCCAGGTTCCCAGACCCGAGCCTGAGAGCTGCCGTGGCTCCCAGCCCTCCAGCACGGAGCTCAGCCCAAGTCCCTTCTCTCTGCAGGTCCCCTGAAGACCTTGCCAAAGTGTGAGATCGCCCTGGAGAAACTCAAGAATAACATGGCAGGTGAGTGGGATGCTGGGCACCCCTGGGGGAACTGGGACTCCCCCAAGAGCTCCCGGGAGCACTGCTGGGAGGGGCCTGCAAGGTCAGGGTGGTTTGGTGGGAGTTGGGCCTGACTTGGGACCCTGCCCACCAGGCTTTTTCCAGGTCAGGTCTGTGGTCCTGGGTGGGAAAGTGGGAGAAGCCACCCTCTGTCTGCGGCTCCTGTAGATGCCTCTGCCACCAGGCCCAGAGTGGGGTGGGGAGTTACACCAGGATCTGCCAACATTATCTCCACAAGGGTGGAGGCTATGAGAGAGGTCTTGGGAATCTGGCTGTGAGTGAGGATGGGCCTGGGGTGGGAAGGTCTCCTCCATGGGGAACCCTCAGATCCCAGGCTACTGACCTTGCCCATCCTGCCTCTGGCCCACTCCCCCACTGCCCCCAGTGCCACCGACCAAACAGCAGTACGTATGCCAGCCGCTCCTGGATGCTGTCCTGGCTGACATCTGCTCACCCATCTTCAGCCGTTTCCTGTACCACACATTTGTTGCAGCCATGACCGCCATCCACAGCCCGCCCATCACATACATCCAGCTGGGCTGGGCTGAGCGGAGGACGGGCAGCCCTGGGCCATGGGTGCCTGGTGTGGTCACCATGCTTCCTCCCCAGGGCCCCATTGTGTGCACGTGGAAAGGCAGGCTTGAAGAGAACAAGTGGCAGAGCATCCCCAGCACGCTCCTGGCAAGGTGGCCAGGCTGGAACCCAAGTTCCGGGTAAACCTGAATCCTCTCACTGCAGCAACAATGGCACTGTCCACCCGATCTGCAAGCCAGGCGACTGTCCAGGAGGGCCACAACAAGCCCCTACTGCAGCCCCAGGGCTCTGCCGTCCAAGCTGGAGGGCACAGTGCCCAGAAGCCACCCTGCAGGCTGTCTGCTCTGTCCTTAGATACACTGGGCTCAGAACAGCCTGGCCATGCCTCTGGCCATGCTTCTGCTCCCACCTCCAGAGCCCACGCACCCTCACCTCCCTAACAGATGCAGCTCTGCTTGCCTGGGGCCCTAGGGAGGTGGGCAGCAGGCCATCTGGGCACCCGTCGATGCAGGGCACTCTAGGCTTCAGGTTTGGAATCCAAGAGTCAGATTCCCAGGCTTTGCCACAAGCCTCACCAGAACCTTCCGGGGTGTGAAGAGTCGTGTTCTGGAGCAGGGCTGTGAGGCAGGGCAGGCCAGGGCTTGTCCAGGTTACAGGTACAAGCTTCTGTGTTGCAGGCGACAAGGATCTCCTGAGTGTGCCACCGCTGGAGTGCAGTGTGCCTGCCCACTACCCTGCCCGGAGCCCACTGTGGATTGGCCAACAGTGGCAGTACAATAGGCAGACCCAGAGGAGCTGTCTGGGGGCCCAGGGCAGGCAGGGGCATTCTGAAAAGCAGGCTTCCAGTGCAGCAGGGACTGTGTGTGTGTGCTCTGGCCCCTCCCCAGCTCAGGCCCCACCATTCGCAGATAGGAGCAGGTTGTCCTGTGGTCACCTGAGGCGGGGTGGGGGCTGGGGTCTCTGCTCTTTTCTGTGTCCCTTTGCCCCTTCATCTCATGTCAGGTCAGCTCTCCAGGGTGGCTTTGTTCAGTGGGTGAGGGGTGAGTAAGCCTATGGCTCAAGGACAGACCCCACTCTTCCCACAGGCCACTAGGGAGCTCAGCGGGCTGAGAGGTCCCACCCGTAGCTTGGGTGCACAGGGCCCGGTCTGGGTGATAATGGCTCCAGAGAGAGCCACACTGATGGGTCAGTCTCCCTAAGCCCAGAGCAGGCACACAGCAGAGGCAGGGCTGGGTCCCCAAGGTTGTCAGAGGCAAAGCTCCGGGCTCCAGACCCTGTTCACATTTGGCTCTTCACTGGCAATGAGGCTCTGGGTGGACAGCCCGATGGCCGGGTGGGCAGCAGGTAGGGCAAAACCCCCTTGTGCTTCGGCCAATCCTGGGGCTGCCCCTTCCCAGAGCACTGCCAAGTGTGCAGGGCATGGGTGAAGCACCAGCTGCCTCAGGCTCATGCCTGCTGCTGTGTTGCAAACACCAACCCCTTCCTCCGGTGGGGTCACCATGGTGTGACCTCCAGGCTGCCGCAGCTCCCAAACACTAGGTCACTGCCTTGCTCAACCCCTGGGCCCAGAGCAGCCGCCAGGCCTGCCGCTCGGCTGCCTAGCCAGGACTGCAGGGATGACCCGCAGCATCTTCGGGGCCAAGGACACGCGCCTCCTGTGAGACACTTATAAGTGTTGGCTTCCTTAGAGAGCCTGGGGTTAGGTTAGCTGTCCTGCTTTTCTCCTCTGTCTTGGGGATCTGCTAGACGAAATCCCACATTTGTACAGAACTGGGACAGGCGCAGTGGAACGGACTGCTTGTGGGGTGTTGGCCATCTTCTTAAAGAAGGCCCTCCATGGTGGATCACAAGGGCAGGAGTTCAAGACCAGCCTGACCAACTTGGTGAGACCTTGTCTCTACTAAAAATATTAAAATTAGCCAGGCATGGTTGCAGGTGCCTATAATCCTAGCTACTCAAGAGGCTGAGGCAGGACAATCACTTGAACCTGGGAGGTGGAGGTTGTAGTGAGTGAGATCGCACCATTGCACTCCAGCCTGGGCAACAGAAGGAGACTTGGTCTCAAAAAAAAAAAAAAAAAAAAAAAAAAGGGCCCTCCATGTGGCTTCCTCCAGGAAGCCAGACACGGCCCCCCAGCCACAATTCGTGGGCTGCTGTCACTGCAGCCTGTCCAGGGTCTGGGTCCGTCTCAGCAGCATGAGGGCGCACTCAGGGTGTTGCTAGAGCGAGTTGTGTGTGCCATGTCCCCACTATGAAGGATGAAGAGCGAGGCCCTCAGGACCCGCATCCTCAGACCACCACACACTGCGCCACCCAGAGAGGGTGGGTGGGGCCATGCAGTAAGCGCCTCCTTGTGTTGCCAGCCACTGTGGGCACTGGCCAACAGCCCTCTGGTGACGAGAGGTCCCCCTTTGCACAATGCACAATGCACCCAATGCACAATGCCCTGTCCTCTGTGATTGTTGTAATAAACACTATTTCTGGGTTTGTCAAGAGTTATCACTGTGTCCCCCTCATGAACCTGGACCCACTGTCCTGTCAGGACGTGGTCAGCCTTGGGGCCGGCATTGTCTAGTCTGGCCCTCGACATCCCAGATCTTTGCTGTCCTTGCCACACACCATCCTGTTCCTTGGCCTGGTTCATCCCCCAGCTTCCTGGCAAAGTTCCTGCTCCCTGAAGCAGGAAGAGGCTGAGATGGATGCCAAGGAAGTAGAGTGGTGGGCCTGGGAAGATGGCACTGCCAGGTGAGGGTGGGCACTGAGCTGTCCACCCCACCCCTGACTGGATGTGGCTGTGCTGTAGTGGGAGGGATGGCACAGGTGTGGCCACGGCACTCTGGAGATAGCCCTTCAAGGAGGAAAGTGAGCCTGGCCAGACCCCGTCAGTGATGCAGTGCCAGGGCAGGAGGGGACAGCATCTTGCTCCCAGGAGGGTGCGGTCTGGGCAGGAGTCCCAGAGCCATCATGTGTTTGGAAGGCAGCTCTGCACCAGCCAAGGGACAGGAAAGCCCTCCCGCCTCCAGGGAGGTGTGTGCAGCTTTGCCAGTGCCTCTCTCCCAGGGCCATTGCCAGGTCCCGGGATGAGCAAGACTGGGCAGCCCAGGCAGGTCCTGTAGACAGCAGGGGCTGGGCTCGGGGCCAGGGACCGGGACTGGGAAGGGATGCCTGGTAGCCAGTGAGGAACCAGGTACACAACTTGGAAAGAAATGCTTTATTTTTAGTTTCAACAGGTAGGGCAATACCTACCTCATCATGTGCTTTTATGCAAATGCCAAATAGCAAAATAACAGCTAGAAAATAAATCGTTTGTCAGTTTGGAGATCAGGTCCTTTATCTATCAAGTGTCATCTTTCCTGGAATTCAGCTGGGCTTAAGAGTAGTAAAGTATCGGGAAATGCTATAGAGAGCCAGTCTCCAGCTGCAGGATGGTGGGCCTGGCACTGACCGAATGTGGGTGGCTCAAAGCACGGGGCGGTGCAGGCGCCGTTTCTGCATTGCCTGCAGCCTCTTCTGCCGCTCAGCAAAGTTGTTCTTCAGGGTCTGCTTCAGTGCAGGCAAGATGGCACGCTCCGCTACAGGCATGGGGCTCAGAAGCAGGCTGGGGTGGGTAGAGGGACTGTCTCCGTGAGCATCCCCAGGAGAGGAGTGTGCTGGGGGTGGGGCCTGCGTGGCTCTCACAGGGCCCAGTGAAGCCTCAGCACGCTGTGCTACTGCGCTGCTGCCCTCCCTCCTCCACTCCTTCCCTGGGGCCCAGGCTGCCCCACTCTCCCCATGCCTGCAGGACTCACCATTTCTTGGGGAGGCTCTTGGTGGAGACCTTGGGGAACTGCATGGCTTCCTGGTCCCTGGGTGAAGGAGGAGTCAGCAGTGAGACCCAGACAGGCCCCCAGGGATGAGGTAGGGGTGCACCTGGCACTCACCTGGGAGAGCTAGACCCAGCCTCCTCTGGGACCACCTGGGGCCTCTGGCTCCCTTCCAGGAGGGACTTGAGATGCTGCAGCTAAAAGGCAGGGGCAGGGGCAGTGGCATGGTGGGACCTGCAGCGGTGCCAGACTGCCCAGGGCTAACCCCTCCACGCAGGGCCTCACCTCTTGGGCCTGCAGGAGGTTGGCATTCCACAGCTGGCGGATGAGCACTTCGCACTGCTGAAGGGTGGTGGGCTTTCGCAGGTAAGGGGGAAGAGTCATCGGGGGGTACACCCCCATCATCTGCCTGCCCTGGTGCTGGCTGCCCCCTGCACAGGCAGCCCCTGCGTGAGAGGCCTCTGCCTTCTCGTCTCTGAAACAGTCATTGCAGCAGCCAGAGGTGACCTGCCCAGGTGCATCTAACCACACTCCCAGCCTACCTCCCCAGGCAGCACCCAGGCCAGTGTGGGGAAGAGGGCCTGCCTCCCTTCTCCCACTGACCAGGGTGCTCTGGGCACCAGGTGAGAGTCTCTGGGACTGGGACCTGCCCCTTCCTCCCTCTGAAGGTGCCCTAGGGTCATGTGTGCTTCAGTGGGTGCCCAGCTAGCTGCCAGGCTGTCCTTGGTTGTGACCCAGTGGGGCTTCTTGCTCCAGGCCTGGTCTCAGGGGACATGCAGAGATGCAGAAGCCTGCCATGCATGCTGCTTGCACTGCTGAAAGTGTGCGCTCGCAGCATCCCAGGGCAGTCCTGAAAACTCAGGGACCACCAGATCCCGGCCCAGCTCTGTCCTGCTGGCCTAGTGCCCCCCAAAGGCAGGCTGTGGCCAGGGCGGCAGGCAGTGACCAGCTCTGGGAACACAAGTCACTTTTCTTGGTAAGAATATTTGTTTTCTTTTGTCTGAGAAAGTGGGTGAGGGCTGCTGCTGGCCCCTCTTTTGGGCTCAGGTCAGCCGGATACTCTGCATGATCCCCAGGAGAGGGAGGAAGACAACACCCACCGATGGGCAAAGCGTGGCCATCATTTGGTTTCATGAGCCCTGGAGACCGGCCCCTGGAGCAAGGGCAGAGCAGTTGTATGACTGCAGGGCATGAGCCTAGTAAATGTAGTCCTGGGCCCTTAGGGGGCAGGCAAGCCTTACTTGGCCTGCCCTTGCACCCCAGGAACCTTGTCCAGCTTGCTGTGGTGAAGTAAGGGCTCCTCTTCCAGGTCCACTTTCTGGGGGACATCAGCTTTCAAGTCTTGCTTCTTGAAGGAGCTGGGCTGGGGCCTGGCCTTGCCTTGAGAGTTGGCTGCAAGTCAGACCCGACAGGGCCAGTCACTGCAGGCACTAACAGCTGCTGCCCACACCTTCCAGGAGGAGCTGCATGTACCCAAGAAGCCCCAGCCCCTGCCCCAGGCTCCTCCTCTGTAAAGGGAAGCCTAAGGAGCGTTCTGGGAGGAATAAATGAGGTTCTGAGGGTGAAGCCCATGGGTGCTGCCTGTGAACACTCTGGAACAATCGAAAGTGGAAGCTGGCTCCATTCTGGGTAAAAGAAAACTTCAGGAGAGGCCTAGGGCCCAGGCTGCACAGTTTTTCCCTTCAAGGACAAGGCCCATCACACACCTGAGCCCATCACAGGAATGGTGGGAGCTAGGGCTGGGGCTGAGGAAGATGCCCGGCCTCCAGTGGAGGCAGAGTGGGGAGAAGAGGCTCTCTGCTCCCTGCTCACTCTGCAGAAGGTGCCATGAGCACAGGGCTCTGTGGGCAATGCCATCCTTCCTGCATTCTGCTGGCTTGTGGTGGGGACATGGGCCAAGCAGGGCTTCTGCAGGGCAGCTAGGGCACATCCTTCTCCCGAGAAGGCCACCCAAGGAGGCCCTCCTGACCACTTGCTGCCCCTGCCTGGGCCTCACTGCCCTCTGTGACTGGCCCCAGTCCTGCCCACCCCACCAGTCCCCTCCTGGTGGTTTCAGCTTGCAGGGCTCCCTTCAGCTGCCCCTTCAACCCCAAATCCTTGAGCTTGGCCCAGCGGAGGGCTTTCAGCTCCCTGGTCAGCACCCCTAGGGGTTACCCAGGCTGGAGTCCCCGTGGGGCACTTGCCTCTGTGAGCACATGGAGGATGCTAGCCTACTCACCTGGCACAGTGGAATTTGACATAGACTTGACAGATTGGAAGCTTGACATGGAGAGGCTGCCTGCGGGAGAGTGCACAGGGTCGGCACTGCCGCCCGCAAGATGCCCATGCTTGCCTCCTGGCCCATGTGTCTGGTAGGAGCCCTCCCTCAGCCTGGCAGGGCTGTGTCCTCCCTGCTATACCCACATCCGTTGACGCAATCCCAGACCCAGCAAGCACCCACTGGAAAGGTGGTTTCCTGAAGGGCCATCTGGAAAGCAGAAGGGCTTGGGACACATGGAACACCAGGCCCCGAGGGAGAGCATGGCCTCTTTCTGTATCCCCAGCACTGCATGACTGGTGCTGCCAACTGGGCCACACTTTGCCCAGACCAGCTCACTGAAGTTGCCACAGCGGCTTGGGAAAGGCCCTCATTCAACCCCATTCTCCATGTCTCCCCAGATGGGAGAGCCCTGGGCACTGCCCCAGCTGGGATGTTCCCAGGCTGGCGCCATTCACCAGTCAGATGTCCTCCTAATAGCCCCCGCCCCAAAGGTAATGGAGTGAGCTCAAGACCTCAACCCAGAATCCTAGGGTGGGTGGGGGACACCATTGGGATGGGGAAGTGCCTTGGGCAAGTGGCAAGGAAGCAGAACTCTGCTTCCTCCCCTCATCCCCATGGTTGCTGCCCAGATGGCAGGAAAGGATCCCTGGATGGTGTGTGCCCAGAGCCCCTCCCCCAGGATGTCAGGACTCAGAGCCACTGCACTGGAAATCCTGAGCCTGGCCACAGTAGCAATCTGGGGCAAAGACACAGTGGGGCACGGGTTGCCCCAGGTGTCCCCTCCCATTCCAGGAGCTCTGTTCGGAGGAGGGAGGGTCTGGGAAGCACGCTGGGCCAGCTCCCCCCTGCACTGACCTCAGGCCCTCGACTCACTGAGAGCAGCACCTGCTGTGCTTGGCTACGTAACATCACCCAGCCATGGCTAGGGGCAGTAGCATCTGTCCAGGTCCCCCAGAACCTGTCCCCACTGGGTTGGCACACAGGGGCCAGTGCAGCCAGGTAGGCAAGGACAGTCTGGAGGGGCTTCCCTGGGCGGCAGGAGCCTCCCCTCAGGCACTGAAGGGCCCAAGTCTCACCTTTCTTCTGTAACTTCTGATTCATTATGAGCTTGTAATGGAGCTCTGAAAGCAAGCACATGCTGTCCTCAGCACTTGTGAAGCCACAGCCATTCCGGGAGAAGAAGCCTGACCTGTCCTATCCCCTTGCTGAGCCCGGGAGTCCTGGCTCCCCACTAGCTGGCTGGGCCCTGCCCCAAGGGTCCTGCTCTCCACCACGCCTTTTCAGTGAGTGTCAGGCCAGCAATGCCCCTGCCTGTTCCCTAGGCAGAGTCCACCGGGCACATCAGCCTCATTCTGCCATCTGAGATGACTACAGGGCATCCACGCTGCTGGGATCCTGGGGTACAGAGGTGAGCTCCGGAACCCCTAGCGTGGATGAGCAAATGCGGTGTCATGATCCCGTGGGTGTCAGGGACTGAGGTGAGGCTCAGAAGGGGGGTCCTGACATAGACGCCTGGAGTTATAAGGCAGCAGCAGGGAGTGGGGCAGGAGAGGAGGCCGCAGGCACTGGTGCCCTTGCTGGAGCCCTCCTGAAGCAGGAGCCAGGAGCGGAGCCAGGAGCGGCCCACATCCTGGCGAGCCCTCTTTCTTCTCGGGCGGGCCATGGGGGTGAGGAGCTGCTAAGAGTGCAGCTGGGAAGGTGCAGCCCAAGGACAGCGTGGGCACAGGCTAAGCAGGGGCACGCATGCCCGGACCCTGTGTGTTTAGGTGGAGGACATCCACTGCGCTGCGCGCTGGCGCTTGAGCACGCTTCCCCTCTACAAAGTTTTTAACAAAGGTACGCCTGACCCTGGTGGAGAGCAAAGGGCTGGCGGGGTCAGCGTCTGAAATGTAGCGGCCCCACGAGGCAGGCAGACAGGGAGGGCACTGCCCGGGGGGTCACGCGAGTCTCCGTCCGGGGGCGGGGGACAGCTCAGCGTGGCAGCACGCAGCGTGGGCTTGTGCCCTGTGTGTCCCCAGGCGTGTGCTGGAGTTCATGGCTGTGCTTCTGTGCTGCGGGAGCCGCAGCGTTCAGGGCGCCTGGGGAGGCAGGGCCGGCCTAGGGCCCCGCGCAGGCTCACCCTTGTTCTCCCGCTTCAGGTGCTCGATCTCCTCGTGGAGCTTGACCAGCGTCTCCGAGTGCTGCTGCTGCAGGAACTGCAGGCTCTTCTCCAGGACCAGGACCCGCTTCTGCGGGTCGCTCTGCACCAGCTGCGGGCTCGGCGGCCCCAGGGACTGGACGCACACGGCCGGGCGCTGGCGCCGGCGCCACGTGACCCGCGAGCCTGGGGTCGGCGAGCTGGGGGGCCGCGACCCGGCCGCCACCCCCGCGCCGATCATATTGCCATCCCCACGCACCCTGCCTCTGCCACCGCACCCCCGGCTCAACTGCCAGGCCGCCCGGCCCGGGCCCCGTCACCATGGAAACGGGCGCCACCGAGGGGGCGGGGCGGGCGGCGGGGGCGGGGCCTGTGGCTGGTTCTTCCTGAGTGAGCAGGGATTTAAAGGCATCCAGGGCCCGGAGCGGTGGCTCAGGCCTGTCATCCCAGCACTTCCGGAGGCCGACGCGGGGATCGCTTGAGGTCAGGAGTTCGTGACCAGCCTGACCAACTTGGCAAAACGCTGTCTCTACCAAAAGTACAAAAGTTAGCCGGGTGTGTTGGTGCGCGCCTGTGATCTCAGCTACTGGGGAGGCTGAGGCAGAAGAATAGCTTGAACCGGGAGGCAGAGGTTGCAGGGAGCCGAGATCGCACCGCTGCACTCCAGCCTGGGCGACAGAGCGAGACTAAAAATAATAATAATAATAGTAATAACAAAAGGCATCCAGGCATCCTCTCCAGCCTAGGCAACATAGTGAGACCCCATCTCTATAAAAACTGACAGAAAATCCAGACATGGGTGGCTAGCGCCTGTAGTCCCAACTACTCGGGTGGCTGAGGTGGGAGGATCGCTTGGGGTCAGGAACTCCAGACCAGCCTGGCCAACATGGTGAAACCCCATCTCTACTAAAATATACAAAAGTTCACTAGTGTAGTGGCACGCACATGTAATTCCAGTTACTTGGGAGGCTGAGGTGGGAGGATCTCTTGAACCCAGGAGGCGGAGGTTGCAGTGAACCAAGATCACAGCACTGCCCTTAAGCCTGGGTGACAGAGCAAGACTCCATCTTAAAAAGAAAGAAAGAAAGAAAAGGAAAAGAAAATGTGAGAAGTTGCCTGGGCACAGTGGCTCACACCTGTAATCCCAACACTTTAGGAGGACAAGGTGGGCAAATCACTTGAGGTCAGGAGTTCGAGACCAGCCTAGGCAACATGGCAAAAACCCATCTCTACTAAAAATACAAAACTTAGCCAGGTGTGGTGGTGGATGCTTGTAATTCCAGCTACTCAGGAGGCTGAGGCCAAAGAATCGCTTCAACCCAGGAGGTGAAGTTTGCAGTGAGCTGAGACCCTACCACTACACTCCATCTCGAGCAACAGAGTGAGACTCCATCTCAAAAAAAAAAAAAAAAGAAAAAAAAAACTAAGTAAAAACACAACAGAAACGAAAAGTCAGATGCATGGCTCATACCTGTAATCCCAGCACTTTGAGAGGCCAAAGCAGGAGGACCACTTGAGCTCAAGAGTTGGAGACCAGCCTGGGCAATATAGGGAGACCCTGTCTCTACAAAAAACTAAAGCTGCCAGCATGGTGGTGCACACCTGCAGCTACTCAGGAGGCTGAGACTGCAGTGAGCCATGATTGCACCACTGCACTCCAGCCTGGGTAACAGAGAGAGACCCTGTCTCAAAAAAAAAACAAGGAAAATGATTAGGAAATTTGGATCTAAAAAAAGGGAAGTGCATCAGAGAACGAATAAATGAAGATAAAATATAATCTTGTATTGTTCTTACTTTTAACAGATGACAGATTGTTCAGAATAATTATAGCAACACGTATTCAGTAATTATGGCTTATGGATGGCTGGAATGAGCAGCAGCAATGTTATTGCTGGGAGGGAGGATCTCCTAAGAGTAAAGAGAAAGTCGCTCAGGCTGGAGTGCAGTGGCAAGATTATAGCTCACTTGCAACCTGGAACTCTTAGGCTCAAGCCGTCTTCCTGCCTCAGCTTCCCTAGTAACTGGGATTGCAGGCACACACCACCATGCCTGGCTAATTTTTTTTTTTTTGTCTTGCTATGTTGCCCAGGCTGGTCTCAAACTCCTGGGCTCAAGCAATCCTTCTACCTCAGCCTCCCAAAGTGTTGAAATTATAGGTATGAGCTTTTGTGCCTGGCATATGGTTGCTTTTGAATGTCCTAGTCCTAAATATCTGGCTCCCAAGAAGAGAGAAAAATGAAGGCAGGAGGAGGTGCTGATCCATAAAAACCTCCTGGAAGGTGTGTCCCCAGGGAGGGGGTGAGGGCTGAGAAGGGAGGTTGCAAACATGGCAGTGGAGATTGCAGTGGTGGCTGCCTGCTTCATTGTCTGCACTTCACCATCAGAAGCAGCCATCACGGATCAGAGAACAGGTCCCCAGTATTTGGAGGAAAGGCTCTTAATTGCCCGCTCTGGTTCCGGCAAGCTATAGGGAAGCTACTCGAGAAATGTATGCATGGCTGCTTGCAACACTAATTTAAATGCTAATTTCCTCTGAAAACACCCTCACCGACACACCCAGAAATAATGTGTAACCAGATATGTGTGCATCCAGTGGCCCAGACAAGTTGACATATAGAATTAACCATCACAAGTCCACCCCTTGTCAACCTGGCACCCATACACATCTCTTTAAACCATGCTTAACTTCCCAATAAATGCAATAACAAAGCCGTAGTGTTAGCAGTGGAAGGTGTCCAAGTGCAGTGAATCCGGATGGGTCTGCAGCAACTTCAGTTCTTGGTTCCTCAGAAGAAGGAATTTGACTGAGGGGCATGAGGCAGAAAAAGAGACCAAAGCAAGTTTCAGAGCAGGAGTGGAGGTTTATTTAAAAGGCTTTAGAACAAGAAGAAAGGAAAGTTTGCTTGGAAGAGACCTAAGCAGGCACGTGAAGATCAGGTGCCGTGTTTAACCTTGATCCTACTAGACCCTTTTCCATGATCCTTCCCTTAGGGTGGGCTGCCCACATGCACAGTGCCCTCCTCACCCTTGGGAGGGGAAGGCACGCAGTGTGTTTAGGAAACTGTATGCATGCCCATCTGAAGGTCATACTCTGCCACTTTGTCTCTTCAATGCACATGTCCTGGAAGTTGCTTCTCCCTGAAATCTGCATTCAGTTAACACTTTAGTGAAACAGGTGTGGCCCGTCAGGAAATGGCCTCTCCCTGGTGCCAGCTGCCAATTTGTCACTTTTATTATTTTTTCCTTTTTTATTTTTTGAGGAGACACACTCTGTCACCCAAGCTGGAGTGCAGTGGTGCCATCTTGGCTCACTGCAACCTCTGCATCCCAGGTTCAAGTGATTCTCCTGCCTCAGCCTCCCAAATAACTGGGATTAGAGGCATGTGCCACCACACTGGCTAATTTTTATATTTTTAGTAGAGATGGGATTTCACCATGTTGGCCAGCCTGGTCTCAACCTCCTGACGTCAAGTGATCTTCCTGCCTCAGCCTCCTAAAGTGTTGAGATTATAGGCGTGAGCCACTGCGCCTGGCCAAAAGGAGAAATTCTTGATTGGGAAACAATTTGATCTATTTTGGCCCCTTGCCACTTAAGAAAATTATGCAAGAATTCTGATGTTGTAAGTCAAGGGAAGCTAGCTTAATTTTTACAGTGAGTCCTCTCTCCGGTGTGGTGGCTCACACCTGCAACCTTAGCACTTCAGGATGCAGAGGCAGGCGGATCACTGTAGCTCACGAGTTCAAGACCAGCCTGGCAACATAGTGAGACCCCGTTTCCACAAAAAAATTTAAAAAATGGCAGGGTGTGGTGGCGTGTGGCTGTAGTCCTGGCTACTTGGGATGCTGAGGTGGGAGGATTGCTTAAGTCCAGGAGTTAGAGGCTGCAGTGAGCCGTGATGATGCAGTGTACTCCAGCACAGACAACATAGCAAGACCTTGTCTCAGAAAAATACGTAGTCCTCTTTCATTTATATTGGAAATGTCAGAGTTGTTGGTGAGAGCTGGCCTTTAGGGGATCTTGCTCTTGTATGTTCAAGGGGAAAGGTATAGATTTCTCCTGATCGCACAGAGCCTCTGCTTGTGGGTTGCCTGCACAAGATGATCAGAATCTGAGTCACCTTGAATCATGGGGGCACTGGTACATCCTAGAGGTAGCAGGTGTTGGTCATGGAAGAAAGTGGGCCATGAATGGGCTCTGGGGAATAGCATTACCTGGGGAGCAAGGAGGGGGATGTGGAGGTGCAGGTGGCAAGGGTGGTGTCAGGCGAGCCTGAAGCTCCACTGCCAGAGGCTCCAGGCCACGTGGTCTGAGAAGCATCTGGATTTGGCCTGTTAACAGCAGCGAAATGTGGCCCAATGGCAAAAAGTCGAGGACATCCTAGTGCTTGAAGAGGCAGCGGCAGCGGCAGCAGTTAGGATAAACCACTCTGGAGGCATCCCGGGGTGGAGAGATGAGGACGTAGGAGCTCCTGCCTCCAGCCTGGCCTCCACCCTAGATGCTCCTCCGAGAGCTTCCACCTCCTGTGCCTGTCAGAACTGCTTCCCCTGAGTTGCTCCAACTCCAGGCCTTCCCCAGAAGTTACCCCGACCAAGTGCCTCCTGGCCAGGGACCACCCACTGCATTTTGCTTCTGCTCTCGTTCCAGCAATCCCATTTTCTCTGCAGTGAGAGCGCTTGGCAAAATTTAAATCCCATTTTGTTGGCGAAGTCCCTATCCACTACCTGGAAGCGGCTGGAACCCACTGCCTGCTGCTGCCCTTGCTCCCCAGGCAGGAGCCACTGAGCGCCAGATGCTCTTGCAGCCATTGCTGTCCAGGTCTCAGCCACCAAGACCCTGCCCGCTAACTGAGCTTTGCTGTTCTTGGCTCTCAGTACGTTGTGTCTGCCCCCACTCCTGGACAGTTCATTCCCCCAGCCACTCCCTCAATCCTTGGAGCTTCTGGAAGCCACAGACATGGCAGCATATGTTCCAGGTGGTCAGCTTTTGAGACAGGGCTTCACTCTGTCACCCAGGCTCCAGTGCAGTGGTGTGATGATGGCTCACTGCAGCCTTGACCTCCTGAGCCCTGGTGATCCTCCCACCTCAGCCTCCCAAGTAGCTGGGGCCACAAATGTGAGCCACCATGCCTAACTTTTTGAATATTTTGTAGAGACGGGCTCTTGCTATGTTGCCCAGGCTGGGCTTAAACTCCTGGGCTCAAGTTATCTTCCCTGCCTTGGTCTCCCAAAGTGCTGGGATTACAGGTGTGAGCCACTGGGCCTAGCCCCAGCCGGCTTTTCATAAGGCCAACATTGATGCTGAGCAGAAGGTAAAAGTCGCATGGCTCAGACCCAGCAGGGACTTTCTGTCACAGGTACTTCAGTATTAACATGCACCTTGGTTTTGCCGCTGTCGATTCTATTGTGTCCCTGAACAAGGAAAGCAAAGGAAGCCAGAGGCCTAGGCCTGTGGACACTGGGGAGAGGGGCCGACAGGGTGCCTGATGGCGGTTTCTGCAACCCCCCGCATGCTCAGGGACCCTCTGGGGTGAACCTCCTGGAGACTGAGCCCAGGTGCCAGAAGAGTCAGAAGCAAGGACAAGTTTATTCAGATCGAGTTACAAGCTTGGTTTGATTTTTGGTCACAAGTCCTAAAATGCCATTATTCTGAGTTTACATCAAAATACAAAGCCCAAGATTTACAGTTTGAAAAACATTAAAGCAAACCCCCACCACCCCACACCAAAAACAAAGGCTTGGTTTGAAAATCACCACCAAGATGCTGTTCTCCCTGGCGTGTCTGTGGGGAATGAAGGTGTGGGAGACCCCATGCTGGTTTCTGTCAGAGAATCTGTAGTTTTAAATACTTAAGTATCATTAAACGGTTGCTGTGTCTTTGAGTACTTGATGTTAGTGAAGCTGCGATGCTTCTGATCATCTTTGGCTGCAGAGCAGAAACTGGCAGGATTTGACCCCATCAACCCAGCAGTGTCCCCAGCACCTGAGGACCAGCACCCGTCTGTGACAAGGCACGGGCTGGCTGCTGCTCTGGGTGATGTGCTCGATGGACTGCGGTCTGCAGTGAAGCACCCGGGCTCGGGAGAATCTCAGGCTCCTGAAACATGAAATTCTATGGGCCAGTCTTGGAACAGCTAGGAGAACATGAAGAATGCCCCTCACTCACAGTGAAGAATCAGAGAGCCACTCTCTCTTTTTTTGCATCTGATGTGTAAGCAGAGAACCACTCTCTAGTGTTTTCAGAGCTCTTTTAGAAACTTTGATTCTTCCCTGGAGTGGAGGCTGAGCCACCATACTGGTCCCACACAGGAAGAAGAGGCACCACAACCCACTCTGCCCACCTCAAGGCCAGCCAGTGGGCAAGCCAAGCCTGAGTGGCTGCTGGCACACTGGCTCCTGAGCTTGATGCAGCAGAGTACCCAAATGGACACTGGAAAAAAGTTCCTGAGAGCTGGCTTGGCGATGAGTCCTTGGTGGAGGGAGGGAGGAGCCGGCGCTGAGCTCTGTGCCGTCTGCCACAGAGCATGGCTGTTGAGCCCAGTAGCTGCTGCTTCTTTGCTTCACCCTGCCTGCCCTCCCTTCTCAGTTCTGTTTCCTCCAGATGCCTCTGTGGCTGCAGGAAACACCCCCAAGAAACCAGAGGATGACCATATTCCCTCCTGGAGGAGTTCTCAGTCCTCTCAGGCCAAGGGTGGGGCTGTGTGGCAAATCCCCCCATGCTCTGAAGGCAGCTGGCGCCCTCAGGGCTGGTGCAGCTTCCCCCGCTCTGTCAGCAGCGTCATGGCTGAGGCGTAGAGGATGTAGCCCAGGGCGAGCAGCAGCGCACAGGGGAGGGGCCCAATGCAGAACAGGGAGGCCACAAAGAAGGCCAGCAGCAGTGAAAGCAGTGTTCGGTAGCTGCCCAGGAAGCGCAGGCTGAGCCTGGGGCCGCGGGCATGGCCGGCCACCTGCGTCTGCCCTACGGGGCTCAGCAGGTGCCTGCTGGCCACCCCAGGTTCTGTCAGGTGGTAGCGACAGAAGCTACCGAGGAAGTCGTCCCGGGAACACAGGGCCACCATCTGGCCTGCAAACTGAAGCACAAACAGAGGCACGGTGGCATGGGGAGGTGGCACCACAGGCCTCAGGACAGCAGCGCCCCACCCCCACAGGCCACCCCGGGACTGCATCCCAAGCAGGAGCATCCAGAACCCTCTCTGAAGAGGCCAGGCCGGCCTTCCTGCCCACTCACTCTGTGGTTGATGGCAGACGACAGCCTGAAGAGTGCACGGACCAAGCTGGCGATCTCATAGCTCCGGATGGGCTGCAGCTCCGGGTCTCCCTGGTACTCAATTTCAAACCTGCGCAGCCCGTTGATGATCTAGAAACCCAGGCCATGGGGATGGGTCAGAAAACACAGCCTTGCACACAACTCAGAGGCGCCGAGTGGCCTCTGCTCATGGGGGAGGAGGGAGCTGGGGATGGGTCAGGGGCCAGTCCACACACCTCTGGGACCCCGACCTCTCACCTGGTACCGGCCCAGGGGCGTGAGGATGAGTCCGTCCTCACCCACGATGCAGTCAGGCAGCTGCTTCTTTCCATTCTCATCCTGCGTGGTGCCCAAGGCGAGTGTGAACTGCCGGAGCTGCGCATCGCTGAGCTGCCAGAGAGAAGCGCCTCTGCCCTCAGCGTCAAGATGAAAGGAGGGAACTGGTCTTCACCCCACTGGCTTCGAACAGTGGCAACAAGGGGACCCAGACATGACGTTTGGGGTGTGGGCCTGTCTCCCACAACACTGGGTCCAACTGTGTGGTGCCTGGGACTTGGTATGTGGCTGACCACGGGCTGGGGGCAGTGACTCCTGTGGGGAAGGGGATCCCGATGGCTGTGGGACAGGCCCCATAGCTCATACCCTGAATATCTGACGCAGGTACTCCAGGGCCTTCTCCAGGTATTCGTCCGTCTTCCGGACGCTGTCCTGCCCCATCTCATCCAGGTCATTGGCTGGGTAGGAGCCATTGGTGTCTGTGGGGCCAAAGCCCAGCCACGACAGGAAGGAGTAGCCAGCTGGGCTCTCCACACACTGATCTGAGATGGACTTGGCCGTGTGCTTGGCCTGCGTGATGAGCTGAGCGAGGCGCAGGACCTACAAGGGAGGTGGGGGCAGGTCACCGGCAGGACAGGCCTGTGCTACCATCCAGGCAAGCCGGCCGGGGGCCCCAAGAACGATGCACAGCCAGACCTCTGAGCGCCAGGAGGAGCAGCTTCCACTAGAGGACTTTTAAAGACCAAAGGATGTTCTTCTAAATGTGAAATTTCCCCACAAACACTGCCTTTGTTATCAGGAAAAAAGGAGACTTTACTGAAATGGTGGAAGGGGATGCGGCATCAACTCTACACCCAGCCTCCCTCCTTCCCGCCGGAACCAGCACCTCCCGGGCTCTGCTCAGCCCCATGGCTCCAGGGGTCCTGAGGACAGGCCCCGCCGATCCACTCACCAGGGTGCGGGCCTCGGGCCCGAACATTGGGGTGTACTTGCAGTCCTGGCCCTCCAGGCTGTAAACGTGGCTCTTCACCTTGAAGGAGGCATCAGTGACTGCTGGTGGCCACGGTGACAGGAAGCTGCCAGTGAATGTGGGGGCCGTGAAGAGTCGGTGCTGGCGGTGGGGGATAACCAGCTCTGGCTCCAGGAACAGCTGCTCACCTGGAAGGCAGGAGATGAACTGGTGCCCATTTCCAGGGCACAGAGTACCCACTGCTGCCGTTAGGATTCTGGGGTGTCTGTGAGGTGTCTGGGGAGCCATGATCCAGAGGTGTTCTCCTGAGGCCCTGCCTGGCAGCATCTCCCACACAGTAGGCGGCTGACGCAAGCCCCCAGCAGTGTTTGTAGGAGGCAAACACCAGACGGAGCAACAGAAACCAACACCCAACCCAGCCAGGATAAATGCATGGCAGAGACCAGGCTCACCTCCTGAGATGGCCGCCACGAGTCACCTTGGAGAAATGGTGGGGCCACGGGGCCACAGCTTGGACTGTGCAGCCCCCCTCTGTCGGCACACCTGTGGTCCCCTGCCTAGTGCCTGGTGGCTGCAGGGCAGGCAGCGTTCAGCCAGTCTGACTTCACTGCATAGATGTGCCCCAGGAGTCTCCATAGCATCCTTTATCAGGGCCCACTCTAGAAGCGTGGGTCCCTCTTAAAGGGCAGCCACCACCAGCTAAGGGCCTGACCCTGCTCTGTCCGGCTGCCCCATGCTGAGGACTTACCTTTCTGGATCATCTCAGCCAGGTTGGGCTGGGCAAAGACTTTAGCCACTCGGAACACCATGAGTGCATGCTTGGGGCTGACCAGGTCTGTGCGGAGCGCGCGGTTCAGGAAGCCCACGAACAGCTTGGTGTACATCAGCAGGTTCTCCTGGACAAAGGGTGCCCTGGGGACCGAGGTGGCAGGTAGGGGTCAGCTTTCCCAATGGAGGTGGGGCTGCAGCAGTCCATGCCCCTAACGCCCCTGCTTGTCCTTTGGCTTACAGACTCTCCCTGGCCAAGGTGACAAGCTGTCATAGAGGACAGCTGAGGGGGCCATGGGTGGGCAGGGCGGAGGCAGGTGAGATCCAGGCCCTCTGAGGACACTGTGTTCTTAGCAAGGCTGCGGCCCATTCCAAGTGGACTGAGACCACCACGGCAGAGGCCCGCCCAGAGCCTGAGGGAAGGGCCCCCAGAGGATTCAAAGGGGAAGGCCTTGGGCAAGGAGGGGAGAGGCCAGTGGCCACACCAGGTGCCACGGAGGCCTGGGGTCTGCTGTCAGGATCAAGCAGGGGCTGGGGGAAGGCAGCCACAGCTCTCCTCTGTGCTGGTGAGGAACGGTCAACAAGGGATGGTTTGGGATCACTGTGAACATTCGTCTGGGCCAGATGAGAGAAGGGACAGGGCAGGATGGGTCACCCACTGCTTCCATGAGAAATCAATTCTAGGGCCTGGCAAAGTTGAGCCTAGGAAAGGTTGGTCTGTGCTCCACTCGTCAGGGGCTGGGAGAGGAGCCCAGGAGGCCGCCAGGGCCAGGCTGACCACAGCACAGGCCGCTGGCTTGGCCTCCACCCACCGGAGCAACATCCACCGGGGGAGCCAGTGGCACCGAGGCTCACCATTTCTCCGACACACACCGGGGCTGGGAGTCGCTGCCCGGAGGCTGCTTGTCAGGCGCATACCGCCACGGCTGCAGGTAGCTCAGCCACATCTCCAGGACCTGTGAACGAGGTGTGTGCTGAGGGCCCAGTGGCTGGGGGCCAAATCCTCCAGTGGCTTGGAGCCTGGGTCCCAGGCAGCAGCTGGGTGGGACTGGCTCTGCCCATGTCCCCCAGAGGGCTGGAGAGAGATGCACACAGCCCAGTGAGGACTGGCTCTCTTGCTGGCCCTTCAGAAGCCAGGGTCATGGGCGAGCTTTTCCTAGCCCAGGGGGCCCAGTGCTCCGTGGTTAGATAATGGTAAGAACCTGTCTGGCACCAGACATATGGGAAGGGCAGGGCTTTCCTGAGGGCTGGCTTTGGAAACTGAAACAGAAAGAACAATGTGGCTTCCCAGGCCCCCTCCTTGCCAAGGCCTGTGACTACACTTGCTGTCTTCCTTCATCTGCCCCAGAGGACATCCCTCCTCGGGGCACACAGAGGACCCAGGCACAAATGTGACGGGGCCAACACTCACAGCTCTGAATGATGCATCCAGGGGCCAGTGGCCAAAGCAATGCTGCAGGAAGAGGTAGAGTTTCTGCTGGACGAACCTTGGGACAGCGGCCCTGCAGGGGATGGGGAGGGTCACCTGCCGCTTGCCCGGTAAGGAGGCCCTGCTCACAGATGAGCCTGAGGCTCCCATCAGCGAGGGTCGGCTCCACCCGGCACGTATGGGAAGCTTAGCCCCATTCTTCGGAGGAAGAAATAGAGGTTAAGAGAGGTCAGGGAATCTCCCAAGGACACACAGCACACAGGCAGCGAGTCAGTGTGGTTCTTGCACACACCTCACCTCAGTCCCACACAGACAGCCCCGGTGGGCCTGGGAGCCAGGGCAGCCCCAGCCCTTTTCCTGACAGGGGTGGGAGAAGCAAGAGACAACAGCATGGCAGGGTCTCTCTGGCCAGTATGGGGAGAGTGTGAAGGCATCTGCCTAGGCCTCCAGAGGCATCATGTGCTCTATGGGCAGGAAGGGACTCCCTTCATCCTGCCCCCCAATGCCCTGGGGAGAGGTCACGGTGGGTGACACCTGAGGAGGGAAAAGCAGAGGAGACAGCAGCGGCGGAAAGCCGCAAGGGCCACCCACCGTTTGAACTCCTCCAGGGGGCTGGTGGCATGAGAGTGGGCAGAGGGCGAGGCCTGCTCTGGCTTCAAGCTGTTGGCAAAGGCGTGCAGGTGTTTCAACAGCAAGCGCACCACCAGCACATGCTCCTCAGTGGGTGTGAATGACTCCTAGGTGGAGAAGCAGGGATCAGGATCAGGGAAGGGCCACAGCGCCCACAGCACTCGGCATCCAGGTCTGACCACATCCCACCCCGGGCCGGTTGCTCTGCTTCCCTACAGGAGGCATGAGCCAGTCCAGGAGTGGGGCCACCCCCTGGGGCCCACTGTGCCTGGCACCCAGAGGATGTGCCTTGCACTGCTTGGTCTGAACTACAACCAGCCTGTGGTAGGGAAGTGCTTGGCCCAGTACCCACACAGCCCACCCGGGGGAGGGCTTGCTAAGACAGACATATCTCCAGAGGGCCTCCCAGCCCTGCTTCTGAACTGCTGCATACCCACAGTGAGTAGCACAGGCCGCAGCCCACCAAGCGATGCCCTCGGGCACTGCTGCCTGCCTTGATCCTCAGGGCAGAAGGCTGGTGTCACCCCCAAGCTCTGGATCCAGGGTCTCCCACCTGCCTCCCAAGTGTGTGCAGAAAGCACATGGAACCCAGGCGAGGTGCCTCAGACCTGTACCCAGCATGTTAGGAGGCTGCGGTAGAAAGACTCCTAAGGCCAGAAATTCGAGATTAGCCTGGACAACATAGGGAGACCCTGACTCTACGAAAAATTTTAAAAAGTTCACTGGGCATGGTGGTGCACACCTATAGACCTAGTGACTCAGGAGGCTAGAGTGGGAGGATCGCTTGAGCCCAGGAGTTCAAGGCTGCAGTAAGCTAGGATCATGCCACTGCACTCCAACCTGGATGACAGAGTAAGACCTTATTCAAAAATAAGAATCCCATGGCTTTGCTTTCCTCCCCAATTCCTTCCACCTATTTCTTATTCTGGACACAGCCAGGTGAGGGCTTGGCCCATGAGAAGCCCCTGGCGTCACTTCCTCTGTTGCCCAGGGACCTGTGGTCAGGAAAACCCCAAGACAAAAGCAGTCAAGCATACAAGACCAAACTTTTTTTTTTTCTTGAGACAAGGTCTCCCTCTGTCACTCAGGCTGGAGCGCAGTGGCACGATCTCAGCTCACTGCAACCTCTGCCTCCCAGGTTCAAGTGCCTTAGCCACCCGAGTAGCTGGGACTACAAGTGTGCCCCACCACACCCAGCTAGTTTTTGTATTTTTAGTAGAGATGGGGTTTGATCATGATGGCCAGTCTGGTCTTGAACTCCTGACCTCAGGTGATCCACCCACCTTGGCCTCCCAAAATGCTGGGATTACAAGCCAAACTTTTGATTTGTAACAAAATCATGCACCAGCATAGGGCAATCGCATGGAACCGTCACAGGCTATTTTCCTACATTTGCTGAGCCAAACTTCTCCCTCAGCTCTGCACCCCTCCTGGGCCGCCATGTTCCCACATGGAGTCCCTGGTCACAGTCATACCTGCTTGCTTCTTAAGGATGTGTCCCCAAAGCCCCACATTTCCCACTGGGTCCAGCCTCACAGCACCTCAGCTCACACCGCCTGGGCCTCGCTGGTCACCCCTCCCACCATGGGGTTTGCCAGATGCGTCCTGGACACTGCCCTCCCTCTCTGGCCCAAGCCCTCAGGTCCCTCCTCTGCAGTGGCTCCTGTGGAGCAGGGGTGCCTCGGTGTGCTGTGGTCACCATCCCAGCCCACTGGCACACAGGGGCCAGCACGTTTTCTCATCTTGTGCTCAAATTCCCGTTCAATCACGTGTGCTCCTTCCCAGGTAAATGGGACAGATTCTGGCTGCGAGCACAGCTCGTCTCCTCAGGCTCTCCAAGATTTGTTAACGCTGACATCCCTGAGCCCCTACGGGTCTGAACTTAGCTTCACTGACCTCAAATCCATCCACATGCTTGTCATTTTTGCCTAGATATCCACAGCCTCTAAGAGGTTACCACCTATTATCATCTGCCTCTGGAGGTGTGCACAAGTGGCCAGGGCTCCCTGGTGAAGGCCAGGCCCTGGCCAGGTTGTTAAGGACTGACAGCCTCTGTGGGCTATAGGGCCAAGCCCCAGGTCATCCCCACCCCCCTGCCTCACACACAGGCTCTGAGTCATAGCACCTCCAGGCTGGGTGACAGTTCTGAACAAGGCAGAACCCACACTACCCGTAAGTCCCAGGCCTCTGTGTCTTCAGCTCCTTCTGAGTGCCAGACCCTGCAGGGTGTGGGTGAACCGGGCCACTGCAGAGGCCTGAGGACTCCAGCTCTTCAAACCAGGGCCAAGCACGGGCCTCCAACACTGGAGAGCTTGTGACACCTCCACTGACCGGCAGCCTGGCCAGCCAGGGCCACATGCCCACATGCCTCGTTCTGCCACACAGCCACCACCCCCACCCCCAACCAAGCTGGTCTGCAAAGCCAGGGGCTAGGCCAGGCTGGGGGCTGACCCCTGCCTCCCCCAACACAGGGGCTTCGTTCTGCCTGGAACTAGTCTCTGAGTCACCAGCGGCCGGCCCTGGCTGGCCCCCTGCTTTGCCAGACACAGACATGTACTCTGGGCAGGGGGAAGGGAACAAATGAGCGCAGCCAGTACTTGGTAGGCGTGGAGGGCCTGGAGGCTGGGTTGGGCGGGGCTGTAGAGGGCGCTGGAGACACTGAGTCGGTAGTGCAGAACCTCCAGCTGAGACAAGGAACAGAAAGAAGCCGGAAGGGGCAGAAGAGCAGAGGACAGGAGGATGGGGTGGGGAAGGGGGGGAGAGAGGACCGGACACGGGAAGGGCAAGCAGAGAGAGAAAGAGCAATGAGAATGAGCCCAGAAGTGAGGAGAAAAAACAAAAACAAAAGCACGGTCAGTGACAATCCAAACAATGGCAGTCCCAGCAGCTGCGGGCCAGCGCAGCTCCCCCCTCCGCAGTCAGGCCAGGGCTGTGGCCGCACTCTCCTCAGCCTTGGAGGCCCAGGCAAGTGGACCCTCCAGGTTACCTGGGTGGCCCCTCAATGTCACTGGGGCCTAAAGACCTCCCCAGCTCATTGGAAGGGCCCAACTCACTGCCCTTCCAGATGGGGCCCACTCTCCCCAGTGACTCTGAGGTCACACTGTGTGTGGTACATGCACACCAGAGCCCTCCAAGAGCCCAGGGCCCTCGCTGGGACATGCTCCCAGCCACCATGACCTCAAGGTCCTGAGGCTCAGAAAAACCAGTGGAGCATGTTCCAGGAGGAGGACTCTGCACAGAAAAGACACATTGACTGGATTTCCTGGGTTATCTTGAGAAATTTACCAAATTGGTATAAGACATGACCAATTCCTTTGTGTCTAGAACTCAATGTCCCCTCCATGAGTGGCTCTCTGAGAATGAGAACAGGTCCCCAGGGCTGGCACAGAGATGAGCACAGGCTCAGGCCACCACGCCCTGCTCTCCACACCTCACAGTCTGGAGGTCAGCTGAGGCGGTGTGCACATCAGTTCTGACTCCAGAAGGCAGCCTCTCCTACTGCACCAGGAACTCCTACCTCCAGATACAGTAGGCTCCCAAGGCGGGATCTGGCCACAGCCACACACACCCAGAGGCAGCAGGAACCTGAGGCTGAGCTGGCTCCTAGTCAGAACCCTCCAACCTACCGCCCTGCAGCACCACAGCCTGCCGAAGCACCCCTCAGCCCAGTGCAGCCAGAGCCAGCCTGGTACACATCCTGTCCTGCGAGCAGCATGCCCCCTGCCCAAGCAGCGCATCCAACGGACTCCACACAGGAGAGATCAGAACACATGCCAGACACCATGACACGTAGAGCAGCGCAGGGAGCTGTTGCCCTCCATAGCCTTCCTTGTGACAGACCTGAGGTTCAGGCAGGAATCAGACGCAATTCCCTAGTGTGGTCTCTGCCCTCGCCTGCAGGAACACAGTGGCCTGCAGCGCCATGGCCATGCTCACTGCCCACAGGGCCAATGGGGAGCAAGCATGTACCCTAGACTCGACCAGGGTGAGGAGGACGACCCCAGGAACCTCACTTCCTGCATCTGGAAATAAGGGCTGGCAGGGATGGGCAAGGATTTCTGTATGGCAGGTGCAGTACAGGCCCGGGCAAGTGGCAAGAAGCCTTGGGGACATGGACCTCCATAGCTGCCTTTCTCTGGCTCCCACCTACCCAGTTTTCTCGTGTTTTGCCTCAACTGCAAGAGGCGAACAGTGGAGCATCTCTGGGCCCTTGGTCCAACCACTGCAAGTCACTCTGAGCAGGGCCCACCCACCCCAAGGTCTGGCCAAGAGGAAGCAAATGTGGGGAAGAAGGAGACGACACCTCCTGCCCTCCACAGGAACAGCCTCCATCCTTCCCCTGGCCCATGAGGACACAGAGTCCTCACAGGCAACAGCCCGAAAGAGCCTCTCTGGCTGGCCCTTGAAAGCAGGTGTGCTTCCACTCGCTCAGAACGCAGAACAGAAACACAATGCAGTGCAGCGGCCCCTGCCCCTGCCAGGTCATGCCACATGCACGAGTGCTGAGTGAGCGTCCCAGAGCCCTGCGTGAGGAGCGGGCCTTGGCAACAACCAGGCCCCCAGGCACCGCCAGGCACATGCGGCAAGTCTGCTCTGGAACCAGGAAGGCACTGCAGGCTCTTTGTGACTCAGGAGGCCCAAGATGGGGTCCTCAGCTTTTCCCCATTCTCCTCCTATGTGATGCTGAGTGTGAGGAACTGGGGGATGCTATGCTCTAAGACGGCCTCCACACAGCAAAGCATCGGGCCATTGAACTGGCTGCAGAGAGCATGGCAGAAGCAGACCCACAGCTCTTCCCCAGAAGCCCTCAATAATTTTGTCAGCGACAAAGCCAAAGTTTCCCAAGCACACTGATGCACAGATGCTGTGGGCGCCAGACGACACGGCTCATCTCAGGTCGGGGCTCGGATGTGCGTGAGTTAAGCTGCTGCATGGAGGGTGACTGATTAGGAATCTAAGATCCATCCAGCCGCTTTCTCATTCTGACCAGTCCAGGGGGGTGCTAGCTCCAGGGACAGCAGGAGCAACCCAGGGCCTCTGCCACCTCCATGCATCTGCGAGCAGCATGCTGCTCAGAGACGGAGCAGGGAGAGGTAAGGAGGAGGCAGGCCAGGTCACATGCAGAAGGTCGCCAGGCCCCACCCACCAGGACTGCTTGCTCAAGCTCTGGAGGAGGTGGGTGAGTAGGGGGTGGGGGGGGCAAGCAAAGGATGCTCCAGGCCACCCCTTCATGGGAAAGCACAAAGGCACTGCTGATGGTCGAGCAAACAGATGAGAACATAGCTCCCAAAGGAACCGCAGCTCCCCCGCTCCCAGAGCAAGAGTACCACAACCTCATCTGTTCCTGCTGCCAGGGAGGGGGCTCATGAAGCTACACAGGGAGGGCCCTGGAGAGGCCAGACCTCCAGGCCTCAGGTGTCTACACATCAGGGTGCAACACCCTCTGTCCCCCACCAGGAACTAGAGAAAGATGTCCACCTTTTATTCGGCTTCTGAGTGACAGGTGGGTGATGGGTTTCTGCTTCCCACCATGCAGCCTGTGAAAACTCACTCAGAGGCAGGATAAGAACCAGCAGGCTGAGCAGGGTCAGCAGCAGGAGGTGGGAAGAAAAACTGTGCAAACATACCTTGGCGTGAGGGGACTGCATTTTTTGGTACATCTCCAAAGAATAGTGGTGAAGCCACATTTCAACAAAAACCTGCAAAAAAGCATTAGCTAGTCAAACCATTCTTGACAACGGTGCCAGACCATTCAGTGGGGAAAGGACAGTGTCTCCAACAAGCAGAGCTGGGAACACAGAATATCCACATGCACAACAGTGAAGCTGGGCCCTTCCCTCACACCCTCACCAAAAAATAACTCAAAGTGGGTATGACCTGAGGACAGAAACTAAAACCTTCGTTCTCAGAAGAAAACTTGGGAGAAAGCTTCATAACGCTGGATTTGGCAGTGATTAATTAGATATGACGCCCAAAGCACAGCAACTAGACTTCATCAAAATCAACACTCTTGAGCATCAAAAGATACTACTGGTAGAGTAAAAAGGCAACCAGCAGGCATGGTGGCTCAGCCTTGTCATCCCAGCGCTTTGAGAAGCTGAGGTGGATAGGCCGCTTGAGGCGGATAGACCACTTGAGGCCAGAAGTTCAAGACCAGCCTAGCCAACATAGTGAACATCTGTCTCTATAAAAAATAGAAAAATTAGCTGGGTGTGGTAGGGTACACCTCTAGTCCCAGCTACTTGGGAGTCTGAGGTGTGAGGACTGCTTGAGCCCAGGAGTTTGAGGCTGCAGTGAGCCGAGATTGCGCCACTGCACTCCAGCCTGGCAACAGAATTAGCCCTTTGAAGAAAAAAAAGCGCTGGGCGCAGTGGCTCATGCTTGTAATACCAGCACTTTGGGAGGCTGAGGTGGGTGGATCACCTGAGGTCAGGAGTTCGAGACCAGCCTGACCAACATGGAGAAACCCTCGTCTCTGCTAAAAATACAAAATTAGCCAGGTGTGGTGGCGCATGCCTATAATCCCAGCTTAGCTACTTTGGAGGCTGAGGCAGGATAATCACTTGAACCCAGGAGGCGGAGGTTGCAGTGAGCCAAGAACATGCCATTGCACATCAGCCTCAGCAACTCCTTCTCAAAGAAGGGTGAAACTCCGTCTCAAAAAAAAAGCAACTCAAGTGTCTACTGAGAGATGAATAAATAAACACAATGTGGTACATCCATACAATGGAACACTCTTCAGCCTTGAAAAGCAAGGAAATTCTGACACATGATACAACATCGATTAATCTTTAGTCCATTATGCTACGTGAAGCACACTAGTCACACACAAATAAGTACTGTGTGCTACAGATAAATACTCTAGGCATGAGATCTAGGAGTCAAATCCATAGGAACAGAAAGCAGAATTGTGGTTGCCAAGGCCTGGGTGGCGAACTGTTTAACGGTTTTTTTTTTTTTAAGTTAAAAGAGATGGAGTCTCACTTTGTTGGCCAGGCTGGTCTTGAACTCCTGGCCTCGACTAATCCTTCCCTGCTTGGCCTCTCAAAGCACTAAGATGACAGGTGTGAGGCCCCTGTGGCCGGGCTGATTTAGTTTCAGTTTTGCAAGATGAAAAACATTCTGGAGATTAGATGTACAACAATGTGAATGTATTTAACACTACTGACTGTACATTTCAAAATGGTTAAGACAGTAAATTTTAGGTCATGTATATTTTATAATTAAAATGTTCTTAATTAAAAAAATAAAAAGGGCCAAGTGCGGTGGCTCACACCCGTCATCCCAGCACTTTGGGAGGCTGAGGTAAGTGGGTCACTTGAGGTCTGGAGTTTGAGACCAGCCTGGCCAACATGGTGAAATCCTGTCTCTGTTAAAAATGCAAAAATTAGCTGAGTGTGGCAGCAGTTGTCTGTAATCCTAGCTACTCAGGAGGCTGTGGCAAGAGAATCACTTGAACCTGAGAGGTGGAGGTTGCAGTGAGCCAAGATTGTGCCACTACACTCCAGCCTGGGAAACAGAGGGAGACTCCATCTCAAAAAAAAAAAAAAACATCAATGCTTTGATCCAGGAAACAGCAGAACCTTCCAGTTCTGCCCTATAAGCCTGTTTCATGGTCTCCTGCCCTCTTCACGGCCAGCAGAGCCCACAGTCCACACAGCCAAGAGCCATCTGGGCACCATGGTCCCCTGTGTGAACAGGGGCAATGGTTCTTACGATTCCATCCCCCAAGGATGTTGTGAAATGGCGTGGAGACTTCAAAAACTGCAGCACCCCACATACCAGGAGTTATATACATGGTGGGAGATAAAATGCTATCTTATTTACATGACAGGTTGTCAACAGTGAGGCCGTGGCTATCAAGTCAACCCCAGGGTCCAGTGTCAGAAGCAGCGCCTGCCGAATCTCTCTGAGGTGTGCAGAGAAGACACAGCTGAGACTTGGGAGTTGGCCAGCACTCAGGATGCAAGCCAGCCCATACCATCCTGAGAGGCTGGAGCCTCTCTGGGCAGACAAAGGAATCTGTCAACTACTACTTGGATCCTCTGAATCAATGGGAGGCCTGTAGAGGCTGCACAGATCCCTCACCATTCAGTGTCATACAAATGCTACTGGGGCAGGGCTTAATATCCACATGACGGTAATCACAGGAAACACCTCCAACCACACGGTAGATGGAAACCAAAAGACTGCAACAATTATATTACCACAGGCAAAATGAAACAACTCCTATGGACAAGGGATCCTGGGATGAAAAACACCATCAATTAAATATAAGTTAGAAGGGTGGGCAGATTTATTTTCATGTTTTCTAAATGTCATAGAAGGAAAATACCAACAATTTAGATCAGCCCCAGGCCGAGGGGCCATCTCTGGGACTCTGTCCCACATAATGGAAAGTGGCTGAACAGTTTCTTTTTTTTTTTTTTTTTTTT
>NW_022437258.1:36312-107913 GCF_009761245.1 Sapajus apella
TTTTTTTTTGAGATGGAGTCTAGTTCTGTCACCCAGGCTGGAGTGCAATGGCACGATCTCAGCTCACTGCAGCCTCTGCCTCCCGGGTTCAAGTGATTCTCCTGCCTCAGCCTCCCAAGTAGCTGGTACTACAGGCATGCGCCACCATGCAGGGTTAGTTTTTGTATTTTTAGTGGAGATGGGGTTTCACCGTGTTGGCCAGGCTGGTGTCAAACTCCTGACCTTAGGTGATCTGCCCACCTCAGCCTCCCAAAGTGCTGGGATTACAGGCGTGAGCCAGCTGGTTAAACAGTTTCTTTTGACCATCTCAACTCTCACCTGGAGCAGAGTTTCTGATCTCCAGATTTCATGGGAGGCTGGGTCTGCATTCACAGACGTCTGATGAGAGATGTGTCGCTTCAGGAGGCTAGTATGGTGGAGGCCATAGGAAGCAAAGGGCATGGCTGGTGTCCTGAGGGAGACACAGAAACAGGCCCGAGTTAGGGGGTCCCGCTGGCCCAGCCAGGGGCAATCTGGATATCAAAATCAATGACAGCAGGAATAGATTACAACTTGTTCAATAGCACAATGCCTACCCCTCACCACCCCCTGATCCACACTAATATATCTGAATAAACAGCAAAGAGAAAAGTCTTCCTTACCACAGAATGACCACTGACTCACTAATCAATGAAGGAGGGATGAAGTTAGAGAACCACCATTTGGCCACTGTCCTATTAATAACTGATTTGGTCAAGAATCAACAGTGAGGTCATCAGGCATGGGGGCTTACACCTGTAATCCCAGCACTTTGGGAAACCGAGGCTGGAGGATTTCTTGAGGCCAGGCATTTGAGACCAACCTAAGCAACAAAGTGAGACTCCGTCTCTACAAAAATATTAAAACATAAAATAGCTGGGCATGGTGGCATGTGCCTGTAGTCCTAGCTACTTAGAAGGCTGAGGAGGGAGAATGGCCGGGGCCAGTTGAGGCTACAATGACGTACGATTCTGCAACTGCACTCCAGCCTGGGGTGACAGAGTGAGACCCTGTTTCTAAAAGAAACAGGAAATTTCCAGCCTGGGCAATATAGCAAAACCCTGTCTCTATAAAAGTTAGCCAAGTGTAGTAATGCCTGCTTGTGGTACCAGATACTTGGGAGGCTGAGATGGGAGGATTGCTTGAGCCCAGGAGGTTGAGGCTGCTATGAGCAGAGATTGCACCACTGTACTCCAGCCTGGCGTGAGAGAACAAGACCCTGTCTCAAAAAATAATAAAATCAATTTGAAAAACAGGGAGAATCAACAGTGGATGTTAACACTAGTGGTAATCACACAGTCTTCATACATCTTCCTAGTAAATTCTTGTTTTTTTTTGAGACAGGATCTTATTCTGTTGCCCAGGATGGAGTGCAATGATGCAATCACAGCTCACAGCAACCTCAACCTCCTAGACTTAGGCCTCCCAAGTAGCCAGGACCAACACCACCATGCCTAGATGATGTTTTTCTTTTTAGCAGAAACAAGGTTGTGCTGTGTTGCCCAGGCACTCATTACTACTTTTGATATATTTTTTTTTTGAGGTAAGGTCTCACTCTGTAGCCCAGGCTGGAGTACAGTGCATGATCTTGGCTCACTGCCACCTCCGCCTCCTGGGTGCAAGCAATCCTCCCGCCTCAGCCTCCCAAGTAGCCGGGATCACAGGTGCATATGACGACACCTGGCTAATTTTTAAATTTTCGAGACAGATGAGGTTTTGCTATGTTGCCGGGGCTGGTCTCACACTCCTGAGCTCCAGTGATCTGCCCACCTAAGCCTCCCAAAGTGCTGGGATTATAGGCATGAGCTACGGCCTGGCCTCATTACTATTTAATCTAGGCACAAAGTACTTATTTTACAGTGGAAAAACCTGGCTGACACCTTTTCTGCCCAGTGATAAAGGGCACCTGGCAAGGACCAGGTGTCCCACTGCAGTGCTCCTGCCAACAAAGCCCAAAAGCTGGGCCTGGTCACCAGCAAATATCAGACAGCTTAAGGGGTAGCCGCATGCTTTGGATGGGTCAAGGTCAGGAAGGCCAGAAAGGCCAAGGGACCATTCCTGATCTGAAGGGGACTAGAAACATCACTGCACACAGTGGGTGAGCCTGTGCTGGACCCTGGATGGCTAACAGGCATGAGTGGGGTAGCTGGTGGTGAACCCCAAGTGGGGTCTGATGACTAGGTGTGGCCCCATGGCGATACTAACTTTCTGGTGTGGTTATAGGCACTGTGACTACATAGGATAATGCATTTACTTCTAGGAAATACACTGAAATATTAAGAGATCGAGGGGCGTCATATCCTGTAGCTTACTCATATTGGCTTAGGGAAAAAAACACATACAATAGACGTAGAATAAAACAGATACAACAAAATGTTAACAATTTGGATATCTGGGTGAAGGGTCTATGAAAGTTCTTTTTTCTGAGGCAGGATCTTGTTCGTTACCCCAGGCTAGAGTGCAGCAGCACACTCACAGCTCATTAAACTCCTAGGCACTGTGATCCTCCCACCTCAGTCTTCTGAATAGCTGGGACCAGAGCTGCACATCACCACACTTGGCTGATTTTATTTTTTATAGAAATGAGGTCTCCCTATGTTGCCCAAACTGGTCTGGCATTCCTGGCCTCAAGTGATCCTCCTGCTTTGGCCTCCAAAAATGCTAGGATTACAGGTGTAAGCCACCATGCTCAGTATGCAAGTTCTTTTTATTATGCGGGGAAGTTTTTCTGTAAGTCTGAAGTTATTTCAAAATAAAAAGTTAGCTGTGGTAGCTTGCACCTGTAATTCCAGCTACTTGGGAAGCTGAGGCAGGAAGATTGCTAAGGCTAGGCGTTCAAGACCAGCCTGGGCAACAGAGCAAGGCATCCCCATATCTCTGCAAAAAAAAAAAAAAAAAGTAGTTTTTTAATTAGCTGGCTGTGGTGATACATGCCTGTAGTCACTGAGATGAGAGGATGGCCTGACTGGTGACTGTGCCATCAAGTGATAACTGTGACACTGCACTCCAGCCTGTGTGACAGAGTAAGACCGTCTTTAAAAAATATAATGGTTAGGCCAGGTATGGTGGCTCACACCTGTAATCCCAGCACTTTAGGAGGCTGAGGCAGGCAGAACACTTGTGGTCAGGAGTCCAAGACCAGCCTAGCCAACATGGTGAAACCCTGTCTCTACTAAAAATACAAAAATTAGCTGGGCACGGTATAGCTGTAGTCCCAGCTACTCAGGGGGCTAAGCCAGGAAAATTGCTTGAAGCAGAGACAGCACCACTACACTCCAGCCTGGGTGACAGTGAAACTCTGTCTCAAAACAAAAAAACAAACAAAATAAAAGCCTACAATGGCTGAGTGTGGAGGTTCATGCCTGTAATCCCTCCATTTTGGGAAGCTGAGGCAGGAGGATCACTTGAGTACAGGAGTTCTAGAATAGCCTGGGCAACAAAGCAAGAACCATCTTACAAAAAATAAAAGCTGGGTGTGGGGATTTATGCCTATAGTACCAGCTACTTGAGAGGCTGAAGTGGGAGGATCACTTGAGCTCAGGAGGTCAATATTGCAGTGAGCTGTGATCACAACACTGCACTTCAGCCTGAACTCTGTCTCAAAAAACAAAAACAAAAAAACAAAAGACAATTATATATATATTTTTTGCGGGGGGAGAGGGAGATAAGAGTCTCACTCTATTGCCCAGGTTGGAGTACCATGGCACAATCTTGGCTCACTGCAACCTCCACCTCTCAGGTTCAAGCAATTCTCCTGCCTCAGCCTCCCCAGTAGCTGGGATTATAGGTGTCCACCACCACACCCAGCTAATTTTTATATTTTTGGTAGAGGCGGGGTTTCACCATGTTGGCCAGGCTGGCCTCGAACTCCTGACCTCAGGCGATCCACCCGCCTCAGCCTCCCAAAGTGATGGGATTACAGGCAGGAGCCAATTCGCCCAGCCTATATAATTTTTAAAAGAAAAAAATTAAAAAAGGAAAAAAAAAAAAAAAACCCAGAAAATTAAAACAAGCAAAAAAGCCAGGCATAAAAAATTACCGTGCAGCTGAATTCTGCATCTGAAAAGGTGGGAATCCGCCTCACCTCCAAGTCCTCCACAGGATCAGCAACATTTCAGGGTCACTGATCACTGTCACCACCGGGGCAGCCTCTCCTCCCTGCCACTCCCTTTCTCCCTTCCATTCTCTGGAGCATCTGTCCACACATGTGAATTGTAGGCAGACGCCTGGCCTGGCCTGGCTTGCACATGCCAGCAGATCTGGGGTGGACCAGCATCTGCAGGAAGGGGCCTGCATGCAGTCTCCTGGGAAGGCGATGGGCCAGCGAGATTAAGGAGGGTCAGAGGAGCACAGGCAGCTGCTGCTGGGACAAGAGGGTCTCCTGGGAAGTCAGCCAAGAGGGCCTGGGTTAGGGCCCACTGAGGCCCCAGCACAGCCAGGCACGAAAGCCCCTGGGTCATACTCCCCACCTGTGCAGTCCAGAATCAGACTCAGCCTGTTTGGGATGGCACAACAGGCTCTTTGGCCCAGGGCCTCCCCCTTAAAACCTGTTCCTGGGTCCCACAGAGAATTCCATTTTTTTGGCCCATAGGACAATGCTTCTACCCTGCTCGTTGCCTCAGACGCCACCTGAGGGGAGTGCTACTCCATGCAGAGCATGGCCCATTCCCATGCAGGCCATGGAGGCCTCTAGAGACCTGACAGCTTCAGTGATGGCTACAGACACTTAAAACTAAAGGACAGATCACCCTCCACATCCCCACCCTCCAGTCTATGCTAAGACAGCTGCGAGTGGGAAATGAGGCATAAGAAAAATTGGGGCACCCTGGACAAAGGGTAGCACCACTGTCCCTGTGAACAGTGCAACTGACTGGGCCACTCCCTTATAGAAGGGCCAGGTCTTAACAAAGGGCAGCCTTACCTGGGAGGTGGTGAGGGGCTGGCCCCCCCTGGGCTGGAGGAGAGTGGTGGGGGCACACTGCCTTCGGTGGGCAGGAACCATGACAGGTACCTGTCCACCAGGATGAAATAGGCACAGTCTGAAGTACGGACGTGGAGGGACACAGGGAGTGGCTGGAAAACCAAGCTAGTTGTTAGCATAGGCTCTGGACACTGCCTGGCTGCCGAGCACTAGCAAGTGCAGGAAGTCCTGGGCCGTGGCCCCGCCCCTCCCAGAAAGAGACATCCCTTCCCTACCTTCTGAGTGATGAGGCTCAAGGCAAAGAAGAATATGTAATACTCGAACGGATCTGATGGCAGCGTCAGGGGCAAACATGCAGGGTTGCTGAGCCACCCCCCCAGTGTCGAGTGCGGGGCCACCCACAGCCTCCCTACCTCAGGGCCACCAAAGGATACTCAGGGCCAGGTTGAGGCCAAGGCCTCCAGCAGGGGTGAACTGGACTTTGTTGTGGTACAGAGGACTGTCAGGGAGGACGCACTCCTGGATGGATGCCTTCACAGGACCCTGCAGAGAGAGGCAGTGGGGCTTGTGGGCAGGCGCTGGTGCGCAGTGCCTGATATGTGGTGCCCCACATGCACAGCAGCCCTTTGGGAAGGCTGCTGGAAAAGAGACCTGCATACAGAACCCACCTGTGGGGATAGTGCCCTGCCTCTGAGAAGTGCCTGAACAAGAGTCTTTGCTTAAAACCTCTCCTATCATCTCATAAAAAGCTTCAGATGACAAAGGTAGCAGCCATGCAATACCCATCTCCTTTGCGTCTCATCCCGGAGCAACTCACTCCTCAATTTGGCCTCAGGGGACTGGAGGAGACTACCCATCACTGCAGGGCTGTGCAAGGCCCACTGCCCTGAGCACTACTCTCCCTCTGTGTTTTACTTACAGGCAGGTAGGAGACTGGAAAGTCAAACTTATAGTCTTCAGCTTGAAGCTTATAAACCAACTTCATCATTGGGCCACTGAACATGAAATTGAACAAACAAACAAAAACAGGGCAAATGAACTGCAAATTATCTTGCTTTGATTGTTTCTTAACGTTAAGAAATTGAGAGAGTGACTTAAAAGTGGAATAGCCATGAGGAAGCACTCAGCCTCTCTCAGGTGATAAACCTACCTACCCAGGGTCAAGAAATTCCATCGCGATGCTGTATTCCACAGGACTCACACGCCCCTGTAAGCAGCGGAGGTTCCAGCCAAGGAGGACACCATCTAAGCTGCCAAAAATGTTCTCTACCAGCCATGGGAAGATGGTGTGCAGCTCCTGAAACAGTGTGGGGAAAAGCTGTGGGCAGGACCAGCGCCCATTCCTGCTCCAGCTCCAGTCGTGTACCACCTGCTACCCAGCTCCCTCTGAGGAGGCCACTCCCTGGCTGAGACTCAGGGGATCAGCCCTGTACCCAAAGAAACCCTGGTGCCATGGTGCCAACGAGAAGAGCAGCTTTGGGTTCTTCCAGTGGGATACATGGCACAAGTTGGCCTCCAATCAAAATACATCTTTTGTGTGTGATAGAAGACTAAATTAAGCAAACAAACAAACAAACAAACAATTCAACAAAAACAATGAAGAAAGTAAAAAATGTAAAAAAAAAAAAAAGCATGTTGTTTTAACAGGGTCTCACTGTTGCCCTGGCTGGAGTGCAGTGGTGCAATCAGGGCTCACTTCAGCCTTGACCTCCTGGGCTCAAGCAATGCTCCCACCTCAGCCTTCTGAGTACCTTAGACAATGGGCACACACCACCATGCTCAGCTAATTTTTAAATTTCTTGTACAGACAGGGTCTCAGTATGCTGCTTAGAGTGGTCTCGAGCCCCTGGGCTTAAGTGATCCTCGCACCTTGGTGTCCCAAAGAGTTGGGATTACCGGCATGAGCCACCACACCAAAAGATTCTTTGAAACAATGTTTGAAACTTCTGACTTGAACGATGTTCCATCAGAAAAGAAAGCAACATCCTTCCCGGAGTGAAGACCCTGAAACGTAGCTGACCTGTTGCCATTTGCTATTAACTCCTTGTCTAGGCCTGCTACCTGGGCTTGACAATTCCAGAAGTGATTTAAATACATATTTTTAGCATTCTCAACCTTGGTGCTATTGAAATTTTGGGCTGGATACTTCTTTGTTGTAGGGAGCTGTCCTGTGCTTTGCAGGATGTTTCCAGCATTCCTGACCTCTACTTCCTAGATGCCAGTAGCATACACTCCCCATCCACCCCCAGATGTGACAACCAAAAATGTCTCTGACATTGCCAAATGTCCCCTGAGGGACAGAGCACCTGTGGTTGAGAACCCCTGATCTACAAGTTCACATGTTTAAATGTGTCCATAAATATAATGGTCACGATAATGCCTCTGTGCCAGGCAGCGATCAGGGTCAGGTGGCAGGGGGTGGAGGGCGATTGGGAGGGGTGGAGAAATAGGAATTACAGTAAAGTTCTTCAAGGAATGTATAAGACATGTTGCAAAAAGAGACATTGGCAAAGCTATACCTTTGCTGGAAAATCCTCAATGACTTTAACCAAGTCTTGGCACCGCTGTGGAAAGGGCTTATTTATAGAGTCAGCTTTCAGGCTAGCCTAGAAGATAGAACAAAACAAAAAAATCATGAGGGTATTCACTATGCAGCTTTTAGTGATACGCTGCATTGAGTCAAACAGAAATCCAAGCAATAGGTTATGAGTCAGACACATAACCACTGGCCTCATTCCCCAGCCCCTCACGTGTGTCAGTGGCCCAAAGAATGCTGCTAGGAGAAGCTGTGGTTCTGTGCTCTCTGGACCAGGAACTCTCAGGCTGGCTTCCCAGTACCCTCTCAGAGTGCTGCACGTCATCAGAACAGGACTGACTTACACTGGTCCTTAAGTAGGGATTGGCCCCAGGGTCAGCCCCAAAACCAGAAGAGGATATCAACTGTGTAAGGGCAACTGTCACAGACCAGAGTGCCGCTGTGTCTGTATGCATCAAATGGAAGCTTCCCGCCTGATGGACCACAGTGATTACACTGTTGTGACCATCAATAAGAATGCCCAACAACATCAGGGCTATGGCAGAAGCTCTTAAACAAGCTGTGCTTTATTCAGTAAACAGTGAACCTACTAAACAACTGACCTTAAAACACAGGGCAGGCAAATATAGATGGCTTCAGCCAAGTAGACACTAATCACGAAGGCAATGGAGGGGCCAGAAAAGACTCAAGACAAGGACTAATGAGATCTACCCACAGTCATGGGATGTGAGGAATGCACTCTGACTACAGGGAGAAAAGGGGCATCTGTGCAAATGGATTAAGATCAGGAGAAACTGCTAGAATTTCAATGTAGAGAGCTTTGCCAAAGGATATCTAAGGCCTTGTCTACCTCCATATGAGGGTGGATTTCACTGGGTTTGAGACAGAGATGGAGACCTGAGCTGTCTGGCCATGGGCCAGGCCTGTTGGCTTCAGTGGGGTGCACTAAGGAAGAATGTCCTTCCACATAAATGTTCACAAAAACACCTCCTAAGAACTAAAATTAGGAACTTCCATCACCAATACTTACTTCATACCTAACTTCTCACTTCTCAGTGAGTTCTCAGTATCATATTTTCTTCCTTTTGAGTCTTTACTATGTTGCCCAGACTGGTCTCTAACTCCTGGGCTCAAGTAATCCTCCTGCCTCAGTCTCCTCAGTAGCTGAAACTCCAGGCATAAGCCATTGCACCCAGTTCTCAGCATCATGTTTAATACTTAAAGTGCAAACCTAGCAGCCCCCAGCACAACTGTCTCCACTTTTCACTGATGACAGTTATGATTATTAGAATGCTTCATATCTATTCAAGAATTTCCAGGTCATGAACAGTCTGATATACATGCTTCTCACTTGCTCCTCTTCCTCCTATGCCCTTGGGAAGTAGAGAAAATAGCATTTGAATAAATTTGTCTTGAGGTTGAGTAACTCCAAGGTTCTTTAGTATTAAGGAAGCACAGTCAAGCTTAAGGAGTCTGGCATTGTTGACATCACATGCCCCTAAAAAACAACCACTACAGGGCTCTTCAAATCAGTGGGAAGAACACTCAAGTCCCACAGCTACAGAACTATGGCCACACTGACACTCATGCAGGCGGTTGATAGTTACCAGTAGAAAGCTGGGCTGCTGCAGGTGAGGGAATGCCATAGCAGCCTCCAGTGGAGAGTCCAAAATGGCCTTCTTAGCAAACCACTGTGGAAAAACAAAGATGAAAGCTCAACATCTGCAACACAGCAGAATGTTTCCATTTTATTTTTTTAGAGACACAGTCTCATTTCGTTGCCCAAGCACAACATAGCAGCACAATCATAGCTTACTGCAATCTCAAACTCCTGGGTTCAAGTAGTCCTCCCACCTCAGCCTCCTGAGTAGCTGGGACTACAAAAACGTGCCACCAAGCCTGGCTAATTTTCTTTTTTGTTTTTTGTCGAGACAGGGTCTCGCTATGTTGCCCAGGCTAGTTTCAAGTCCTAGCCTCCACGGATCCTCCTCTGTTGACCTCTTAAATGTTGAGATTATAGGTGTGAGCCACTGCACCTGGCCCTAACGAAATATTACATAGTTTCACAATACCCAGGAGAACATCTGTGTAATGTGGCACGCATTACATTAACAATTCTCATGTCTTTCTTATTTTTTTATTTGAGACAGGGTCTTGCTTTGTTGCTCAGGCTGGAGTGCAGTGGTGTGATCATAGCCCACTGCAACCTCAAACTCCTGAGCTCAAGTGATCTTCCTGCGTCAGCCTCCCAAGTAGCTAGGACTACAGGCACACACCACCAAGCCCAGATAATTTTTGTACTTTCTGTAAAGATGGGGTTTCATCATGTTGTTCAGGCTGCTCTTGAATTCCCGGACTAAGGCCATCTATATGCCTCAGCCTCCCAAAGTGCTGGGATTACAAGTGTGAGCCACCACACCCAGCCAGCAATTCTGATGTTTTATAGAAACACTGTTCTTGGTCAGGCGAAGTGACTCATGCCTATAATCCTTGCACTTTAGGAGGCCCAGGCAGGCGGACCACCTGAGGTCATGAGTTCAAGACCACCCTGGCCAACATGGTGAAACCCTGTCTCTACTAACATGCAAAAATTAGCCAGGCATGATGGTGGGTACCTATAATCCCAGCTACGTGGGAGGCTGAGACAGGAGAATCGCTTGAAACCAGGAGATGGTGGTTGCAGTGAGCCAAGATCGAACTACTACACTCCAGCCTAGGTGGCTGAAGGAAGACTCCATCTCAAAAAAAAGAAAAAAAAAAAAAAAAAGAATTGATCATCGATACTTCGAAAGCACTTGCAGCCCCAGGTTCCTCCCGGGGCTACGCTTAAAAAAAACAAACACTGTTCTCATGCAGCCCACAGTGGCCAACTTCAGAGCCAAGTTTGTGGTACTAAATCCTTGGCAATGCTTATACAGCATTTGTTATACACCAGGACTCGCTCTAAAGGCTCTCTGTATATCTCCACATTTAATTCTCAGTGGCAGGCAGAATTCTAAAGATAGCCCCAAGATTCCTGACCCCTCGCCGTTCAAATACTCATCTAGGTACTGCTATGACTGCATTCTGCAGATACAGAGTCCTAGTTAGTGGACCTTAAGTTAGATAGTAGTCCCCAGCTGACAGCCAGCAAGAAAACAGAGACCTCAGTTCTACAACTCCAAGGAACTGGATTCTGCTCTCAACCTAAATAAACCTGGAAGCAGCTTCTTTGCTCCAGATAAGAACAAAGCTGCCAATACCTTGAATTCAGTCTCGTGATACACAGCTGAGCCTGCCTGGACTTATGTATATGTAACTATGAGATAATAAATGAGTGTTGGTTTAAGCTGCTAAGTTTGTCATATAAGAATAGAAAAACCATCTTCACAACAATCTTATGGGTACAGATGTACTATGAGTGCATGTCAGTAAAGACAAGGAAAGAGAAGCAGAAATAGGAAAAGTCACTTACTCCCACCCAGCTGGTAAGTGGCAGAACCAAGATTCCAATACAAAGACGGCCTCACAAAACTCTCTGAGACAGGGCAAAATCCCTGCATATTACCTGTGCACTATGCAATGAATGGAGGAGAAGAGCAAGCTCTGCCAAGGGAGCCTTTGAATGAGTCATCAGAAAACTAGGATTGAAGGCCGGTGGCAGTGGCTCACACCTCTAACCCCAGCACTTTGGGAGGCTGTAGGAGGTGGATCACTTGAGGCCAGGAGTTCAAGACCAGCCTGGCTAACATGGCAAATCCTCATCTCTACTAAAAATACAAAAATTTTCCAGGTGTGGTGGCAGGCGCCTGTAGTCCCAGTGACTCGGGAGGCTGAGGCACAAGAAATGCTTGAGCCCAGGAGGCGGAGGTTGCAGTGAGCCAAGATTGCACCATTGCACTTCAGCCAGGGTGACAGGGAAACTCTGTCTCAAAAAAATGAAAACAAAACAAAACAAAACAAAACAAAAAACTAGGATTAGCTTTCCAGATTCCTACCTCTCCGCCCACCCAGATCAGAAATGAAAAATGCTCAGACCTAGACTTCGCAGAGAGGAAGTCTGCCAAGTCCCACTGGTGAGCTACTTACAGTTTTCATGGCCCAGCTCTGCCTACTGCACAAGTAAAGGCACTGGGGTGGCACCTGGCAGTCTGTGGAGGAGAAGAGGCTGGGTTTAAGAAGGCCATGTAGGCAATTGTAGTGTGAGAGGAAACAGGAATCTCTGCCGCTTGGCAATAGGAACATCGCCCAAGTTATTTATTTATTTATTTATTTATTTTTTGAGACAGAGTCTCACTCCTTCATCTCACTGCAACCTCTACCTCCAAAGTTCAAACAATTCTCGTGGCTCAGCCTCCTGAGTACCTAGGACTACAGGTGCCTGCCACCACGGCCGGCTGATTTTCCTATTTTTAGTAGAGGCAGGTTTCCCTATGCTGGCCAAGTTGGTCTCAAATTCCTGGCCTCAAGTGATCCGCCACCTTAGCCTCCCAAAGTATAGGCTTTCTCAATTCTTAACCTAGCTATCAATTTCAGTGTTAAAGAAAACTTAAAAGGCTCAGTCCTAAGACACTTGGTCAAGAAAACACTGTGCACTACTCCAAAATGATCAGAGCAGCATAAAACTGTGGACTGTTGGATAAACACAGAGTTTTAGAGGTGATGACGTGAAAGCATCTCTGCTCAGCTTTCATGGGCAGCAACTGAAAGAGTGAGGCCCAGAGGAACTTCCAGGAAATTTTCAAGAGAGGAAATTCAAATCCGGGAATTCAAAGAGGTGTCTTGCACACTCTGGTTCTCTGATTCTGCCATGGTCCCCCTCCCCCATCAAGGTCTTTGAGTGCCCTGCACTTAGGGGCCGCTTCATCTCGCCTCTTCAACACCTACTTTCTCCAAGAGCTGCTTCGGACCCCGTTTGGGGTTTTATTTTTCTGAGTGTGACAGCCCTTAGGCAACGCCAATCGTTCCAAGCAAATTCAGTCGCTGCCAAGACCTCCCTCAGCAGCATGACCCCAATTGTTGTGCCCAACCCTCCTGCCAATTGGGCATCAAGACCCTATTACAGCTGAAGAAACCCAGGCTCGGAGATGTCGAGGACACAGAGTAAGGGTCGAGCAGAGACCCACATCCGGCTCTTCCTCCCACACCGCCTGTTGAGACCAAGGCTCAACTTCAACACAAAGCTCTCCTTCCCTCAATTCCTTCAACGAACGTTAACCTTCAACGAGCAGTGTCTCTCGTACACTACCGAGACAGAGTGTACGAATCGCGCTGGAAGGTGGCACAAAGGCATGGCCCAGGAGAGTGGCAGGGAGACTGAGAAGGGGCCCTCGCCTCCCCATCCCACCCGGCCTGGGCGGAGCAGCCGGGGCCGGCCCCAGTCCTGGGGCTTGCGGAGGAACGGAGACGGCCTCCCCAGGGGCTCGGGGAAGCCGCCGGGGCGCCGGACCGTTTGACGCGCGCGTCCCGCGCCACTCACCTTTGGGACCCACAACATTGCTCGCCTGAGAGCTGGCCGCCGCCATTCCACCACGGCGCCTAAATGTCGTCATCAAGCTGCGCACAGGAGCCACGCCCCGCGGCCAGGCGGGAAAAGCGTCTCTACCACTTTGGGCAGCTATTTCAAAATGCGCCTGCGCAAAGTGAAGGCCGGCCGGGCGGGAGGGGAAGCAGGGAGGGAGGAGTGTGGAGGAGTGGGGGTAGTCCGCGGCTAAACGCGCCTGCGTAGTGGCGGCCTCCGGTCTCTGGCTGTTAGGCTCACGCACAGCAGGGACGGCGCGTGCGCATAAGCAGGGTGGTTGATGAAGGACCCACCCGAGGAGCGCTCCCTAGTGGGGCACCGGCGCGGACCAGAAAATTGCAGGCTTTCTTGTACCAGGCATTTACTGAGCGCCCAGCGTATGCCTGGCATTGGGTTGGGTGCTGCCACCTAAGTGAGCACGACCAATGCAGTCTATCAGGGAGGCCCCGACCGCCAAGCACTGGGCCCCGCGGTCCATCATGCCACCCCCGACACCTAGCACGCCGCCCAGCACACGGTGGGCGCCCAATAACTGCTGTGCTCGAATGACGGTGCGGGAGGCGGCTCAGTACCCGCCCCGCGGCCGCGGAGGCCCGGCGCTGGCGCTGCAGGGAGAGGGTGGCGGGCGCCTCCGCTAGGGGACGCGACGCGGGCGCGGCGGGGCGGGGCGCACCTTCCCGCGGGCGGTGCGGATGGCGGCGCAAGGCGCGGGGCCGGGGCCGGGGCCGGGGTCGGCGGCGCCGCAGGGGTTGGAGGCGGCCCGGCAGAAGCTGGTGCTGCGGCGGAAGAAGGTGCTGAGCGCCGAGGAGATGGAGCTTTACGAGCTGGCGCAGGCAGCGGGCAGCGCCATCGACCCCGATGTGTTCAAGTGAGCGGGGCGGGTGGGGGTCGCACGCTCGCCCGTCACCCCGACCTCTGCCCTCGGGGTCCACCGGACCCGCTGGTCGCGAGGAAGCCCCAGTCCTTGTCGGGTCTTCAGGGAGGTGGCCGCCCGGGCGGGGTGGGCTCACCGGCCCCGCGTCTGTCCCCGCGTCTGTCCAGGATCCTGGTGGACCTACTGAAGCTGAACGTGGCCCCCCTCGCCGTCTTCCAGATGCTCAAGTCCATGTGTGCCGGGCAGAGGCTGGCGAGCGAGCCCCAGGACCCTGCGGCCGTGTCTCTGCCCACGTCAAGCGTGCCTGAGACCCGAGGTCAGAGCCGGGCCTGCTGTTCCTGCGCCGGTGGCGGAGGTGGCGGGCGGGGAGGGGGCAGGCGCGGCACAGCAGCGGTGTGGCCCGGCCTGTGTGTGGGGTCTTGGCCCAGCACCTGCAGGGCCCATCCGTGGGCTCTGCCCCCGGGCCTCGCTGCTAGCCTTAGCAGGTACATCCTGGTCAGGTGAACACAGAGTACATGCCCCAGGGTGGTCCAGGCGAGGTAGGGCTCCTCCTCTCAGCCCTCTCCCCACCTCTTCTATCAGGCCTTCATCCCACAAAGTCAGGAATCAAGACAGTTTGGGGCTGGGCGCTGTGGCTCCCGCGTATAATCCCAGCACTTTCAGAGGCCACAACGGGAGGATCGTTAGAGGCCATGAGTTTGAGAGCAGTCTGGGTGACAGGGTGAGATCGTATCTCTAAATATGCTTTTTAATAGACCGTCTCGGTCCCTGTCCTGCGGCATTAAAGCCTCCAGGGAAGTGCCCAAGGAGCAGGGCAGGCAGAGGTCTTCCTGCCACCCCCTGCCTGTACCCCTCCTGGGCCCAGTTCCTGTGCAGGGACTTGGACAGCCTGGCCAGCTTCCCTCTGAGGATTGCAGGAAGGGAGTCAGACACAGAACTCCCAGGGTGCAGAGGCCTGCAGGGCCTCCTCCCTCTCCAGTGTGGTGACTGGGCTGAGCAGATGCTGGGGCTGAAAGTGTCATAGTGGGGCCTCAGCCCCTGCTCATCCCCCTTGCATGTTGCTCCTGCTTCCGACAGCTCTCTGAAATTCAGCAGAACCTCCCAAGCCAATGGAAGGAGGCCCAGAGCTGGCTCCCTGCCTGGAAGCACGAGAACACCCGCACAGGCATCCTGAGAAGGGGTGGAGAGCAGGCTGCCTTCATGGGGGTGTGCCCCAGGGCCTGGACTCACAGGCCTCCTGCCCCGAGAGGCCCCGGGCAACTTCGTGCTGGCTTCCTCACTGACCCGTACTCTGCTCTCTTTGTGTCTCTCTCTGACCTCCAGAGGCCTCCTTTCTCTCTGCCAGGAACAGTAGCCCCCCTGGGAGGCCCTCCTTTTCCTCCGGCCTGCAGCCTGCGGCCTCTCCGGTTCTGCTCCACAGCCTGGCTACCACACACTCGCCTCTCTCTCCAGGCCCCCCGGGTTCCCTCCGCCTCTCTTGCTGCCTGTTCTCTCCTTTTGCAGGTTGCGTTTATTGGCTTATCTCGGGGGGGTTGGTGCTCTCCCTTGTTTCCATGGAAACTGCCTGGGCCCAAGAGACAGCTTTGAGCTGCAAGGGCAGGACCAGGCAGGCCACCGCTGTCCTGCCGCTAAGCAACAGGGCACAGTTTCTGGTTCGGTTTATTAGTGACATGGTGTGGCAGTCTCTAGACCCCACAGTCGGGCGGGCATCCGGGGATGGGACCAACACCCGCACTGTAAAAAGCCCCACTCCAGGGGAGGCCAGCCAGTGGAGAGGTGGTGTGCTGTGCTGGAGAGCACAGCCCGAGGCGTGACAAACACCTTGGCCTTTTGGAAGCTGTCCCCTATCCGGACAGGAAGTCTGGGGGCAGAAACAGAGGCTCCCACCTTCCCCCAGTCTCCTGGGCAGCACCACATGGATGTCATGTGCTGGTCCCACGGCCACACTCCAGCACTCAGCCCCTTTGCCCATCTCACTCCTGAGTTGGGGGCGCTTTCCAGGTGTCACCAGGTGTGATGAGGCTAGGGGCCTATGAGAGCCCAGGGGTCTCTGATCACACCTCCTGCACACGACTCCCCACAGTGCCCACCTCCCTGCCAGTCTGAGCTCAGGCCCAAGGGAGGATGGGGAGGGGCTCAGGGACAAGCTGGAGTTGGAGTGCATGGACTGCAGGCTGAAATGAGCAATTGAGGGACAAGTTTCCAGCAGGAGGGAGAAACTGGGAACAGAGGCCTTGTCACTCCAGGGGATGTTGCTGCTCACTCAGGGGCTCTGGGTGCCAGGCCCAGCTCTCAGTGCAGAGGGTGTGGCAGGGAAGTGAGATGGTCGTACTCAGTCCAGTGAGAGGCAGTGAGGAAAATCGTTAGCGAGGCCAGTGCGTTGGATCACAATAGCACTTTGGAAAGTCAAGGCAGGTGGATCCCTTGAGTTCAGGAGTTCAGGACCAAACTGGACAACACAGCAAGACCCCATCTCTACAAAAAACACAAAAACTCACCAGGCAGGCGTGGTGGTGTCTGTCTGTATTCCCAGCTATTTGGGAGGCTGAGGTGGGAGGATCACCTGGGCCTAAGGGGATTGCTGCAGTGAGCTGAGACCATGCGACTGCACTCCAGCCTGGGTAACAGAGCAAGACCCTGTCTCAAAAAGAAAAAGAGAAAAAGAAAAAACATCAGCAATGGAGATGAGAGGAGGCTTCAGAGCCCAGAGAGCAGCACAGGTTACACGGGGCAGGCCAGGAGGGGTCGACAGGGCCCCATGCGTTTGAGCTGGGTGGTGGGAGGGGCTGGTGAGGCAGAGTGCTATCCAGGCAGGCCCGGGGCGGGAGGAAGGAGGTGAAGGGGCACAGTCAATATGTATGTGGGGGTTGTAGCACTGGGATGCAGGCAGAGAGGGTCTAGGATGCAGGCAGAGAGGGGGTGCCATGTGAGCAAACGGGGGCTCCGAGAGAAGTGGGAGGAAGCCCCTAGCACAGGGACAGGAGTGGCCTGGAGTACTGGGCCCCTCAGGGTCATTTGTTCCTTGAGGCTCTGTCCTGGAAGCATAGCCCAGGTCTGGCCCTGTAGGCTGGGCAGCAGAAGGCCAGGACATGAGGGCACAGAGGCCCCATGGGGGTGCAGGGGAACCCGAGGAGGAGGTGGAAGGGAATGGGGCAGACATGGGGCCACACCAGGAGTGTGCTGCTGAGTGAGAGGCAGAGGCCACAGATGGAACTGTGAGAGCTCTCTGAGGCCTGCATCTTATAGCATCTGACCACATGGAGCTCCAGCTGCCCTGGTAATGACAGAATCTGGGATAGAGGACATAAGGGGGTTTGTGGGAGTGATCTGGCTAGGGGGCTTGGAGGCCACAGATTTCCCTCAGGACTCGGGTGTGGAGTTCTCCAGGCTGCGGGCCAGGCCCAGGGGAGCCTACCTCTGTGAGCTGCAGCAGGTGCTCCAGGTCCTCTGGATGCTTGTCCCCCCAGCTGTCCAGATGGCCTGCAGGGACCACCACCACCAAGCTCCACAGGGAAAGGGAAACAAAACCAGAAGCACAGAGGGGCAGTGCATGTCGTGGTGAGAGTGTGGAGTCATTGAGGGGAAAATAAATTCAGTTAAGCATTTCGTTTAGGGAAACTATACATTTTGAAAGTTGTCCAGAGTATATAAGATGATGTTTAGAGTGTGGGAGCCGTGAGTCTTACCTGAGCTGTGCTGCCTGATACAGGAGCCACGAGCCACACATGACTGGCATGGTCATTGCACTGTGTGTGTTATGCACAGCAGATATCAAAGGACTGGTACAAAAGGGAATGCAAAAAGCCCACCACACTTTGGGAGGCCGAGGCTGGTGGATCTGTTGAGTTCAGCAGTTCAAGACTAGCCAGGGCAACACAGTGAGACCCAGTCTCTACAAAAAATACAAAAATTAGCAGGGCATGGTGGCACACATCTGTAGTTCCAGCTACTTGGGAGGCTGAGGTGGGAGGATTGCTTGAGCCTGGGAGGTCGAAGTTGCAGTGAGCTGTGACTGCACCACTGCACTCCAGCCTGAGTGACAGAGTGAGACTCTGTCTCAAAACAACCTCAGTGTGAATAAGGTTGAGCATCATGGCTCATACCCATAATCCCAGCACTTTGGGAGGCTGAGGCAGGAGGATCATTTGAGACCAGCCTGGGCAACATAGCAAGACCCCATCTCTACAAACAAACCGACAAACCAAAAAAAGGACAAAGGTGAATGCAACATCTCATGAATAACTTATGTACGGATTACATATTGAAATAATACGTTGGATATTTTAGATTAAAGTATTTAAGCTGATTTTTTTTTGGAAACAGAGTCTGTCGCCCAGGTTTGAGTCCAGTGGCACACTCATAGCTCACTGCAGCATCAACCCCTTGGGCTCAGGTGATCCTCCCACCTCCTCTTGAGTAGCTGGAACTACAGGTGCACACTACCACACCTGGCTAATTTTTTAATTTTTTGTAGAGATGGAGGTCTCACTATGTTGTAAGCTAAGCTGCTCTCTAGCTCCTGACCTCAAAGGATCCTCCCACCTTGGTCTCCCAAAGTATTGGAATTACAGGCGTGAGCCACTGTCCCCTGCTGAGCCAGGCTGTTTTTAATATTCAATGGTCGTTGACTATTTTGGCACTTAGGAGGGCCCTCCAGGGACTAAGCCCAGGGGCATCAGTCACCCCACCTGCACACCCCAACCTCCAGCCACACTTGGTTCAACCCCACTGCCAGCCCATCTGAGTCAGCCCCTCCCAAGGGAGCAGGGCTAAGCAAAGCTGGTTTTCTCACTGCAAGGCACTGCAGGCAGTTCTCTTTTGGCCCTTCTCGTCCTTCATAAGGTAAAGAGGCCTGAACAGGGCTCCCCACTAACCCTGACAGCATACAATTCCTGAAGATTTCCAAGTTTTTCTTAACATCAGGTATGGCTTAGAGTTATGTTGGTTTCATATTTCCAGGGCTTGTCCACCCTGTCAGATTGAAAGATAAGCATTATTAGCCAGGTGTGGCCCTGCGCTTTTAGTCCCAGCTACTCCGGAGGCTGAGGCAGAAGGATCCCTTGAGGCCATGAGTTTGAGACAGCAATGAACTGTGATTGCATCACAGCACTCTAGCCCAGGTGACAGAGCAAGAGTCAGTCTCTAAACACCCCCGCATCGCACACACACACACACAAATCATTCATTATTTGTTCTTTTCTACTTCCCTCTCATCCTTGTTGTTTCCAGAAGGGACTGGGTCATTACTGAGGGGAGGAGAGGAAGCTCAGATGGCACAGGCTGAAGGGAAGCTGGCTCTGAGTCAGGCCCAGGACTGGGGACTGCTGTGTTGGGTGCTGTGGGGAGCAGGGCATTAGTTACCCTGAGAGCGCATGGGCTCCTGAGCACCCAGGTTAGGACGTGGCTACAGAAGATCTGATTCTGTCTGGTCTGGCCCACGGAGGTACTGTGGCCTCAGAGGGAGATGCTGGCCCGGTATGAAAGCTGCTGCAGGGCGGCAGGGCCCGTTTGCTCATGGAAGACAGAATCCTCATCCCCAACCAATCAGTGGGGACTAGAATAATGGCAGTTTGTACCAAAGGAGACGCGTGGTGACCGAATGTTCTCTGCTTTGTGCCTTTTTCACAAGTCACTGCTAGGCTGAGATGGCCAAACATCACCTACCACGTGTTCCTGGCTGCACTCCTTCTTGGCTCGGGACAGCCCTGACTCCATCTTTGTTGAGTCAAGTGCGCCAAGCTGACAGAGTTCCAAGCGTGACACCGCTGTAACCCTCACCACCCACCAGGCAGGAATGAGCACAGCTCTCATTCTCTGAGGAAGAACTCCCGGAAACTCAAGGAGGGCTGCCCTATCCCTGAAGTGCATGGGGAGAATTTTGTGGTATTAGCATGGAAGGGAGCTGGAGGTGCCTCTGGAAGAGCCAGGGTCCACGGCGTCTCAGACAGGAGTCTTCACTTGTTCAAAGTGACAAATGGTGAAACAGAAGTGACCTAATGGTCCCTAGACACCTGTTTGCATCTTTTCTCCAAGAACGCAGTTTCCCATTGTAGGCTGTTTGCATTTGATAAGAGGCCAGGGAAGGACCTGGGTTGAGCTTAGGTGTTCTGTTAGCTGGACCTTTGGAGTCACCCTAAAACTGGTGGCAGGGGAGTTCTCACAATGGACTGCCTCAAACCTTCCCAGGATTGAGCTAGCTAATGCCAGGGTGGTTAGTCCAAAGATTTTGTTAGGGAACTTACATACGGAGAGGGTTGCAGTGTGGCCTCATGAGGCACAGCCAGGAAAGAGGTTCTGCCTAGGCACAGCTGCAGTGTGGAGTTAGGAGTTTGGCTGGGGCGGGGCCAGTTTCCACATGCTTAGCAACATGTCAGATCTTTCAGTGTTTCACACAACAACCTAAACATGTTTATCAGTAGGAAGAAGCAAACCCCAGCCAGGGTTTGAGCCTGCAACGGGAACATGTAGCTGATTAGGTCAGCATGGTCGAAGCACTCCCTCAGTCAGAAAAAAGGGAAAGCTGGGGGGATGAAATGGGGGACCCAACAGTGTGAGTCGGGCAGGGCACACATGCCCTGGTTAGAGCCTACGGGTCAGACCCTGCCAGGCCAGAGCAGGGGAGAGCCCTGGCTAAGGCACTCCACATAGGGGGCTGTGATCCCATGGGCAAGCCTAATACCCAGGCACGTTTGTCCCCTAGAGGGTCCTCTCAGTCAGTCTTGCTGATGCTGTCAACACCCTGAGCCCAGGGAAGTCCGTCGCATTAAAATAAAGCTCTGGCCCAAGTGTGGTTGCAGATCTTTCATGGCTATCTTCACAAAAAAGAGTGAAGTAAGCAAATTACAAATCAAAGAAATGGAACCATTGGTCTTCATCCAAGTGAGACTGGGGGTCAGAAGGAAAGTCAAAGCATTCAGACTGCAGCAGCAACCCTGTCATGGAATCTGGCAGCTAAACCTGAGAGTAAGAGGCTTGACCGCTATTTGCAGATCACTTGGGTAGGAAGGAAACAATGTAAGAGCTTCCAAACTAAAAATCAGAAACCTGATTCTAGGACTTGGTGACTGGAATACTTTCTGCCCGTCACTGCCTAGGGCAGCTCAGATGTAAGGTCCAGCGTGAACACACCTGGAGGATGAGGCAGCCAGTCCCTGCTGCTACTGCTGCTGCCAGCACCATCAGGGCAGACCATGTTTGCTGCCCAGGCCAGGTGTGGACCGATGCACTTACCTTTCCCTAGATGGACCCGTGGCGTGTCCTTTCAAAACGTTCCCTTGGCAGTTTGCTCCTTGCAAGGATTCCCTTCTGGGACACATCCTAAAGGGTGCCCTGTACACTGCCAAGGGCTTATGCGGCATGGCCTGTCTTTATCAGTTCTGAGCCTCAGGACTCGGGGCTGATGCAGGGCCTCTAGCTGAAGCAGCTTTGACAGAAATGGGTAAACACAAATGTTGTTTAAGGAGCACGAGTACAGCAGGTGCTGCAGTTACGGGGCTCACCCATTTCTAATTATTGTGCTTTGTGTCTCCTCAGGGAGAAACAAAGGCAGCACTGCCCTTGGGGGAGCGCTGGCCCTGGCAGAACGCAGCAGCCGCGAAGGATCCAGCCAGAGGATGCCGCGCCAGCCCAGCGCTACCAGGCTGCCCAAGGGGGGCGGGCCTGGGAAGAGCCCTACGCGTGGCAACACCTAGGATGGGACAGACTTACCACACCACTGTCCCCAGCAAAGGCTACATGTTATCTCCTTCAGTCGATAATAAACCTTTCTGAGATTTAGACATTCTCCACTGTTTTTTGACAATATTAAGGCACAGACTTAGAATAAGGTTTCTGTGCCTGTCCTGGTTGTGCCACAGGTGAACTAACCAGGTCCCTTCACCATGAACTTCCTGGACCTGAATTGGATTTTGAGAAAAGGTATCTGGATTACCAGGTCTTCTATAAATAGATGTCAACAAGCTTCATTTGAAATGAAACATGGGAGGTTTCCTACCAAGACGATCGCGTGCTGAGAGGCAGGGAGGCTGTGTGTGTGCACATGGAGGGCGAGCGCTGCCTCCCAGGTTATCGTGGAGCACTAGGGTCACCATGGGTGTGTTGTGACCTTCTGCAAATGCTTTGCACAACTCAGTTGACACTCCCCTCTTCTAAAATGTCGACCTTACACATTTGGCCCACAGCTTTAGGGATTTTGTGGACAAGCCCCATCCACAGACCTCAAACACTTCTTGTCTCTTTTTAGCCAGCATGACCCATAAAGAAGCCTGAAAAACTGTAAAGTCAGTTGAAAACCTTGACTGCTTTCCTAGAATTTAGGAAATCTACACATTGAAAACTTGGCTTTGAAGAAACACTGGTTTCTCTGGGTTAAGTTACTTCTGTGGCAGCTCCTTAAGTATGTATGGTCCTGCTGTACCCAGCCCCATGTCTGAAGGGCAGGTTGGCACCCCACCACTCCCCATGCAAGCTCTAGGGTCCCACCCCCTCCTGTAGGCAGCGGCAAGCAGCACAACACACAGAGGTCTTGGTTTTATACAGAACCTTTATTTGCAAACAGCTTGAAAGCAGCCATCCTGGGGGTGGTAGGGGAGAACCCACCACACCCTCCCCTCAGTATTCTTCACCTTCTTCAGCCTCAGCCTCCACGGAATCCACACCCACCTCTTCATAATCCTTCTCCAGAGCTGCCAGATCCTCGCGAGCCTCGGAGAACTCCCCCTCCTCCATGCCTTCCCCCACGTACCAGTGCACAAAGGCCCGCTTGGCATACATGAGATCGAACTTATGGTCCAGGCGGGCCCAGGCCTCCGCGATGGCCGTGGTGTTGCTCAGCATGCACACAGCCCGCTGCACCTTGGCCAGGTCTCCCCCAGGGACCACCGTGGGGGGCTGGTAGTTAATGCCAACCTGCCAGAGAAGGGGAAGAAGGCAGTCCGTGAAGCTTATATCAAACCTAGAAATGGTAGCTATTTTTCCTCAAACAGAAGACACCCTGCAGGTGACCAGAAGAATGCTCAGTTCGCCTCACAAATGTCACTGAGCCCTTCTCTGTGCCAGGCAGGGTGATAGTTCCAGACAAATAGAAAAGAACCTTGGAGGAAGCTACCTTGGCGGGATCCCAAGCTACCTAAAGGCTGTGTCCTAGCAACTGTGACGTGATGGGTGCCAAGGTGAGGAGTCTTCCCTCTGAAAATGTATGCTGCTTGTCTTCTTTGTAGATTACAATGAAATTCTGTAGCTAAACTTTTTCCACCCAGAGAGATTCAGAGTACACAACTCTTCCCCAAGATACCATGGGGAACATCACACCCACCAAAAAGGCCACTGTCGCTATGCAAAGGTAGCAGATCATAGGTCAAGAGTCATATGAGTGCTGCTACCACAGTAGCAGGAAATGGCCCATGTGCCTGCTTAAGTAGGGATGACATTCCAAGGTGGGGACCAAAGGGGAAGCATTCCAAGTTTCAGAACTTGGGAATAACATGACCTGAGGTCCTGGCAGCAGTGCACAGGGTCAACTAGAGCAGGGATCAACAAACTTGTTCTGTCAATGACAAGATCAGGCCAGGTGTGGTGGCTCAAGCCTGTAACCCCAGCACTTTAGGAGACCGAGGTGGGCAGATCACTTGAGGCCAGGAGTTTGAGACCAGCCTGGCCAACATGGCAAAACCTCATCTCTACCAAAAATACAAATATTGGCTGGCGTTCTTACCTGTAATCTAGCATTCTGGGAGGCTGAGGCAGGTGGATCACCTAAAGCCAGGAGTTTGAGACCAGCCTGGCCAACATGGCAAAACCCTGTCTCTACTGAAAATACAAAAATTAGCCAGGCATGGTGGCAGGCACCTGTAATTCCAGCTACTTAAGAGGCCGAGGCAGGAGACTCGCTGGTACCCAAGAGGCAGAGGTTGTAGTAAGCAGAGATCATGCCACTGCACTCCAGCCTAGGTAATGGCATGAGACTCTATCTCAAAAAAAAAAAAAAAAAAAAAAAAAGAGAAGATCATGATACAAATTCTAGGCCTTACAGGCCACATGACTTCTGTCACACCTATATCACTCTGCTATTGGATAGCAAAATCAGTCTGCAAATGAAGGGGTGTGGTGGCTGTGTTCAGATAAAGCCTTACTTAACAAAATTAAGCAGCTAGTGCTAACCCCTGAAGGAGAGGAAGAGAGGCCCAGAGTAGGAAATCCCAGTCAGACCCAAGTACAGGGGTCTCTCCAGAGGTAGTGGGGGTCTAAGCTAGAGGCGGCAGGGAAAACATAACACAAGCACATGTCCAACACAGAGAAATGTGACCAGATTTAGTGACCAACTATTAGAAAACCTGAAAGGGGACAGCAAAGTTTCTTTCGTGTCAGTGGAAGGTGGGGACAGATTTTATATCTGAGGCAAACCCAGGCCAAAATTGCTAGCTTCTCAGGAAAGAAAGATGTTGCTGGGTGTTTTTTTTCAGACAGGGTCTTGCCCTGTCACACAGACATTGGTGGTATCTCAGTTCACGGCAACCTCTGCCCCTCAGGCTCCAGTGATCCTCCCACCTCAGCCTCCTGAGTAGCTAGGACCACAGGTGCACACCACCACACCTGGCTAATTTTTTGTATTTTTGGTAGAGAGAGTCTCGTCCCATTGCCCAGGCTGGTCTCAAACTCCTGAGTTCAAGCAATCTGCCTTGGCCTCCCAAAGAGCTGGAATTACAGGTGTGAACTACCATGCCTGTTGCTGTTTTCATCACAAAGATTCATTCTTTCTTTAAATCAGTAATTCATTCCTTCTTTCTAAATCAAACACTCCATAAGACAGTGGAGTGAAGGACTTAGTGAAGCAGTTTATAGTAATGTTCAAGTTAAAATAAAATACATACACCATCCACGTGATTCCCCAAAATGCCCATAAAATTCCTACTAAGCTCAACCTATCTTTTCCACATGAATTCTAACACCCAAGAAAGGGACAAACATCCTTCAGAAAATAGCTTATAAAAAAAAAAATAAGCTATCTCATGCCTGTAATCCTAGCACCTTGGGAGGCTGAGGTGGGGGAATGGTTAGAGCCCAGGGGTTTGAGGCCAGTTGGGCAGCATAGTGAGGCCCTGTCTCCACAAAAAATACAAAAATTATCTGGGTGTGGCGGTGTACACATGTGGTCCCACGGTACTTGGGAGACTGAGGTGGCAAGATCACCTGAGCCCGGGAGGTTGATGGTACAGCAATCTGTGATCATGACACTGCACTCCAGTCTGAGTGAGAGTGAGATTCTGTCTCAAAGCAATAAATAAATGTGGCCAAGTGCAGTGGCTTGTGCCTATAATCCCAGCACTTTGGGAGGCCAAGGTGGGCAGATCACTTGAGGCCAAGAGTTTAAGACCAGCCTGGCCAACACGGCAAAACCCCATCCCTACTAAAAATACAAAAGTTAGCCAGGCATGGTGTGCATGTCTGTGGTCCTAGCTATGCAGGAAGCTGAGGTGAGAGAATTGCTTGAGACTGGGAGGCAGAGGTTGCCGTGAGCCAAGATCACACTACAGTATTCCAACCTGGGGGACAAAGTGAGACCCTGTCTCAAAAAATAAATAAATAAAGCTCGCCACAGGATGTATAGTGTGATGACTCAGAAAGAGTTCAAAAGACATCAATCGGCCAGGTGCTGTGGCTCATGCCTGTAATCCCAGCTCTCTGGGAGGCTGAGGCGGGCCGATCACCTGAGGTCAGGAGGTCCAAGACCAGCCTGGCCAACAGGCAAAACCCCATCTCTACTAAACACACAAAAATTATCCAGACGTGGTGGCGCATGCCTGTAATCCCAGCTACTTAGGACAGTGAGGCAGAAAAATTGCTTGAACCCAGGAGGTGGAGGCTGCAGTGAACCGATATAACACCATTGCACTCCAGCCCAGGCAACAGAGCAAGATTCTGTCTCCAAAAAAAAGACATCACTGAATCACTGATTACTCTGGTTCACTAATTCATGCCCATGTGCCTAGCCCATGGAATAGGCATGGTCTCCCCAAAGGATGCGGGCCTTTAGGGGCAGCGTTATTCTGTGCATCTGCTGTTTGCTGAAAGGACTGCACATGACCCAGTCATACCTTAAATCCAGTCGGGCACCAATCCACAAACTGGATGGTGCGCTTGGTCTTGATGGTGGCGATGGCTGCGTTGACATCTTTTGGGACCACATCCCCCCGGTACAACATGCAGCAGGCCATGTATTTGCCATGGCGAGGGTCACACTTGACCATCTGATTGGCTGGCTCGAAGCAAGCATTGGTGATCTCGGCCACAGACAGCTGCTCGTGGTAGGCCTTCTCGGCTGAGATGACCGGGGCGTAGGTGGCCAGGGGGAAATGGATGCGAGGGTACGGCACTAGGTTGGTCTGGAATTCCGTCAAGTCCACATTCAGGGCCCCATCGAATCGCAGGGAGGCCGTGATAGAGGACACAATCTGCCCAATCAGACGATTGAGGTTGGTGTATGTGGGACGCTCGATGTCCAGGTTGCGCCGACATATGTCATAGATGGCTTCATTGTCGACCATGAAGGCACAGTCAGAATGTTCCAGGGTTGTGTGGGTGGTCAGGATGGAGTTGTAGGGCTCCACCACGGCTGTGGAGACCTGGGGGGCTGGGTAAATGGCAAACTCTAACTTGGACTTCTTGCCGTAATCCACTGAGAGCCGCTCCATGAGCAGAGATGCGAACCCAGAACCAGTGCCACCCCCAAAGCTGTGGAAGATGAGGAAGCCCTGCAGTCCCGTGCACAGATCCGCCTGAGGAAAACCAGACAACGTGAGTCAATGCCCGTGGCAACCACGCCACCAACCTCCACCAAGCCAGGGCCTCTTCTCTTTGCCTCTGAAGAGTTGATATGGATTCAAATCATCCATGATGAACATGCATAACACTTCGAAGCAAAGAAAAGCAGATAAAGATCTACAAACAAATCACCATTACAGACTCGGTAGGACTGAAGATGCTGGTCTAAGTTTTTGTTTGTTTGTTTGAGACAGAGTCTTGCTTTGTCACCCAGGCTGGAGTGCAGTGGTGCAATCTTGGCTCACTATAACCTCCATGTCCTGGGTTCAGGCAATTCTCCTGCCTCAGTCTTTCAAGCAGCTGGAAGTACAGGTGTGCACCACCACACCTGGCTAATTTTTGTAGTTTTAGGGTAGACAGGGTTACACCATGTGTGACCAGCCAGGCTGGTCTCACACTCCTGATCTCAGGTGATCCACCTGCCTCAGCCTCCCAAAGTGCCGGGATTGCATGTGAGAGCCACTGCACCCGCAGTGATCCAAATCTAAGTTTTGATCAAATGATCACCACTTCACATTCTAAGGCCTACCCTCCCATGCGAGACAAAGCCCACCTGAAGCCTTCTCTTCTTACCAGTTTGCGGATCCGGTCCAGGACCAGGTCGACAATCTCCTTGCCGATGGTGTAATGGCCTCTGGCGTAATTATTGGCTGCATCTTCCTTCCCGGTGATCAGCTGCTCCGGGTGGAAGAGCTGCCTGTAGGTCCCTGTGCGCACTTCATCTACAAAAGAAGCCATGTATGCTGTGAATCTTTAAGGCCTGTACTCACCAAGATGGACACATTCCAGGACTGTTCACTTCTATAAAGTACATGCTGTTCCAAGTACGTGACCTACATGTTGTAGGTCAACAGTGGCAGTGTCTGGTAGAAAATGTCTGTGTGATAACCAGATTGCAAGTGCAATTTATGACTAGGAAGTTAAACTCAGCCTGCAGTATAAACAATAGTATGACCAGTTCCCAGTGAAAGGAAATAAGCTTTCCCACCCCTACACAGGTAATTCTACAGGTACCTAATTCTGTCCTACATGTAGCTACATCAAAGGCTGTTAAGTTAAAAACTCTTACAAACTGGGCAGTCACCAGTTCAGTGTGACTTCTGCAGGCAGTCCCATCAGGGCACCCTGTGTGGCCAGGGTGTCATAGGCTTTCAGGTGACACGATCATCTCCTGGGGAATGCGGGGCACTGAAAGTGCTTTGTAGTGCTCCTTGGCAACTACCTCAGGCTTCTAATCTGAAGGAAGCAAATGACTGTTCTGTACTTACCTTCTGTGCCTAAGATGGAGGTCAAGACTCTTGAGCACCAGCATAAGAGAGTGCATAGCATTGGGGAGGAAACCGGTGCCGCTGTACCCTGCAGGCGGGGCCGCCTAAGCAGGGCTGAGGCAGCCTCGAGGGAATCTCTCCACAGCCTATCTTACTGCTGGCAAAGCAGCTTTTCCCTGTACGTCAGGTGTTCCTAAATTAGGGGCCGAGTCTCACAGATATTTCATCACAAACCTTTCAGTTTATCCCCTAACACCACCATAGGCATCCACTTATCTATTCCATCCTTTCTGCAGGGGGATTCAAAGGAGCCCACATGGGGCTTTACCAATGCTCTCCCACTCTCCCAAGAAAGCTGCCATCCAGTGCCAGGGCACCTACCGACCACGGTGGGCTCCAGGTCCACAAACACTGCTCTGGGCACGTGCTTGCCAGCCCCAGTCTCACTGAAGAACGTGTTGAAGGAGTCGTCCCCACCACCAATGGTTTTATCACTTGGCATCTGACCATCAGGCTGAATTCCATGTTCAAGGCAGTAGAGTTCCCAGCAGGCATTGCCGATCTGGACACCTGCCTGCCCCACGTGGATAGAGATACACTCGCGCTGTGAACCAGAACATAAACGTGAGCCCATTGATTTCAAGGCAACTTGAGACTAAATGGCATGCGAAATATTCTAATTTAATATTTGTATAGTGTTTCAGTGTCTGGTGCTTTTACAATTGATATTTCCTAGAAGGGTTAGGCGACTGGCCCCGTTATCCCTGTGAAAACTAACTTGCTTTAAGCCATCCTAGCTACTAAGTTCTAGAAGTAGCCCTAGAACCTGTTTGCCACTACAGAAAAATTAAGTTATTTTAAAACTTAGAAGCCATGTAATGGCAATAATCAATCCCACATTATAGCCAGTCACAATAATTCTCTGAAGAATATATAGCAGTTTTCTTATTATGTCCTGACCAAAGGATAAGGTAGTCGGGTTGGGTAAGGAAATACAAAGTCAGTCCCATTTCACCCTGGTTCAAGCCCAGTGGCTCAGTGTGTGTCCCCCCTCTGCCCCCCAGATCTACCCTCCATCATTCACCATTGGCTCTGTGCTCCTGGTGGCTGACCCATGAGGACAGCATCAGAGGCCTTCCTCACCCTCTGAGTTCTTGCTGGTTTAGTCAATGGCAGGCAGCAGCAGGAGACTGGGAGGAGAGTGGCGTCAGGGTACTCCCTCCTTGGCCCCTTCCTGCCCAGCTGCCATGGGTGACCTGAATCCCTCCATCAAGGCCACACTTCTGGCAGGCGGGCCTCTTCACGAAGCTACCTTCTCAATTTCTTGGAACCACTCCCTCTCTCCACCCCTTGAAGCCTAGGAGTGTAATGGCTCCCAGATGTCATCAGTACCGGGACACTGCACTATCCCTTGGTGGTTTCTTTAAGCCCTGCCAAGCCAGGTGTGGTGGCTCATTCCTGCAATCCCAGCACTTTGGAAGGCTGAGGCTAGAGGATTGGTTGGGACCAGTTTGAGACCAGCCTGGGCAACATGCCGAGACCCTGTCCCTATAAAAAATTTAAAAATTAGCCAGGTGTGGTGGCACACACCTGTAGTCCCAGCTACTTGGGAGGCTGAGGCAGGAGGGCTGCTGGAACCCAGGGGTTCAAGCCTGCAGGGAACCGTCATCCTGCAGGCTGGAACCCAGGGGTTCAAGCCTGCAGGGAACGGTCATCCTGCAACTGTGCACCAGCCTGGGCAACAGACCATTGTGTTGAGCCCTGTCTCAAAAAAAAAAAAAAAAAAAAAATGGTTAACTGACAAACCATGGCTATTTAGACTTGGGAATCTGTTCTTTATGTTAATGGGTTGCTTTTTTAATTTGTTTTGCAGGCAGAATCTCTCTCTGTGGCCCAGGCTGGAGTGCAGTTGTGCCATCACGACTCACTGCAGCCCCAAAGTCCCTGGCTCAACTGATCCTCCCACCGCAGCCTCCCGAGTAGCTGAAACCACAGGCCCGCATAACCACGCCCAGGTAATTTTTGTATTTTTTTTTGTAGAGACCATGTTTCACTATGTTGCCCAAGATGGTCTTGAACTGCTGATATCAGGTGATCTGCCTGCTCTACCTGCCCAAGGGCTAGGATTCCAGGTGTGAGCCACCATGCCCAGCCTAACTTGTTGCCTTAAGGTGAATGCAGCAATGTTTCAGCAACGTGTGACCTTTAATTCCTAATCTGTCCAATGTTCACAGCCCCAACCCCCATCAGCAAAACAGTTTCCGGTAGCAAAGACTTCTGGACTGGAAAGCGCAGGCAGCGCCCTCCAGTTTTCAGGAGGTGACGCCACTATCTACTCTCTGGAGGACGGGACACCACCAGCGGTACCCCTCCACCTACTCAAGGTCGGCCGCTTGGTCTAAAACGAAAGCTGCTGTCCCTGCTCTGGGACCTGCAGCCCCGGGGGATGATCCTGTGTCCTCGTGTCCCGCCATAGACCCCGCGTCCTTCTCTGGCCTCCTCTCTGCCCCCAGGCCCGCAACATTGTCCGTCCGTCTAGCCGAGGCCAACTTCGTCTGCCTGGGCACCTGCCGGGCCGGAGTGGCCCGGGCCTTACCATGGTGAGCTCCGCCGCTGCAGCGCAACGCTACTACCCGACCTCAACCGCTGCCGCCGCACGCACAACTGCAACCTCCTGCTCTCGTGCGCTGCCCGGGATTGGCCCGCTGGTGCTAGGCCACCATTGGCTCGGAGTTCCTAAGAGGTGGACTGAGGACCGGATCCCAGTTGTGATTGGCCATTACTCAACACGTGTAATGGGGATGCTCTCTGATTGGATGCAGGATTGGCGGGAAGGCAGCGGTGTCATCAAAGGCTGCGTGGGTGCTGAGGCATTTCCGGAGTGTCTTCTGACGGGAGGAGGGGGGGGCTTGGAGCTGCTACTGTGTTGCCTTTGTAGGTCGCGGAACACAGCCTTGCACATAAGCTCCTAGCCTGCCACTGCCCCTCCCCGATTGCCCCCGGCCCGCCCTCCCCTCCCCCCCCCCCCCCCCCCCCCCGCCTATTCAGATCATTGCAAACAAGGACGCCTCTAAGAGGCCTTCCGCCATTGACCCAAGTCACAGCAGTAAGGCAGTCATCCCCCGTTCCCACCTAGCACCCAGGAAGTGGCAGGATTCTATCACTTTTGTGACTTAAAAGGAAAAATTGGGCCGAACGCAATGGCTCACACCTCCAATCTCAGCACTTTGGGAGGCCAAGGCGGGCCGATCACATGAGGTCAGGAGTTCGAGACCAGTCTGGCCAACATGGTGAAACCTTGTTTCTACTAAAAATACAAAAATTAGTCGGGCATTTTGGTAGGCATCTGTAATCCCAGCTACATGGGAGGCTGAGGTAGGAAAATCGCTTGAACCCAGGAGGCAGAGGTTGCAGTGAGCCGAGATCGCACCACTGCACACTCCATCTTTGGCAACAGAACCAGAATCCATCTCAAAAAAGAAAAAAGAAAAGGAAAAAGTGAGGCAAAATCAATGTAAGTGGAGAGGTTGGGCCAGGCACAGCAGCTCACACCTATAATTTTAGTGCTTTGGGAGGCCCCAGCAGGAGGCTGGCTTGAGGTCCGGACTTGGAGACCAGCCTGGGTAACGTGGTGAGACCCACCTTGCCCGTTTCTACAAAAAATAAAATAAAAAATAGCAAGGCATGGTGGTGCACGCCTATAATCCCAGCTACTTAGGAGGTTGAGACAGAAGAATTGCTTGAACCCAGGAGGCAGAGATTACAGTGAGCTGAGATCGAACCACTGCATTCCAGCCTGGGCTACAGAGCCAAACTCTGCCTTGGAAGAACAAAAAGTATAGTTGATTTGGGCCAAGTTTGAGACATGCAATCCTGGAGATGCAAGTTGTCTTAATATACACTCTGATTAGCGGCAGTTACAAGTGGGCTTTTAAAGGAAAAGAAGGGGCAGTTCCTAAATTGTTTACCAAGAATTTTGAAAATAAATAAATAGGAAAAAAAAAGAATTTTGAAAATAGAGGGGGAGTCTTGCTATGTGGCCCAGTTGATCTTGAACTCCCACCTCAGCTGGCCTGGCCTGAGGAATTTATATTAAAATCACATAAGCTATTTATTGGGCCGAGTGTGGTGGCTCACGCCTGTAATCCCAACACTCTGGGAGGCCAAGGGGCGCAGATCACAAGGTCAGGAGTTTGAGATGACCCTGGCCAAGATGGTGAAACCCTGTCCCTACTAAAAACACAAAAATTAGCCAGGCATGGCGGTGGGTGCCTGTAGTCCCAGCTACTTGGGAGGCTGAGGTAGAAGAATCGCTTAAACCTGGGAGGCAGAGGTTGCAGTAAGCCGAGATCACACCATTGCACTCCAGACAGGGCAACAGAGGGAGACTGTCTCAAAAAAATAAAAATAAAAATATGAAATGAAAACGCTATTTATTGGCTCTGCATTGTCTTTTGTATCACAGATTCCAGGAACAGGAAGATAATGGGTTAAGCTAGTCAGGAATAAAATGCCTTTAAACAGTCACCCGGGACATGGGTATGAGGTAGTGACTGAAGTCCCATATTCCTGACCTCTGTCTGGGCCTGATAGATTCTGCACACCTCTCATAACTCAAGGTGCTGTGAACACTTTTCTCATTTCTTTAGTGAGAGGGATTGGGTTTATGGCCACCAGGAAAGGGGAAGGCACACCTCTGTCCTGGAAAGAGCAGAGTGGGGACCCAATACCCATTTTGGAAGAGTTGAGAATAGTCACCTGATTTTTTTCTTTTTAGTTATTTTTTTGACACTGGTTCTCGCCATGTTGACCAGGCTGGACTCAAACTTCTGAGTTCAAATGATCCCCGCGCCTCAGCCCTCCTTGTAGGCTGGGACTACAGGCGTGTGAGTCTTCCCAGTTTGATTCTTCCATTCCTAAAGATCATCTTAGTGTGTATTCAGTTCTGGGAAAAGCACCGGAGGAAACATCCTGGCTTACCCCCAGCTCAACACCAGAACGCAGCACCCCATCTGGAGATGCCACCTGAATGGCATCTCCCTAGAAAGTGGTTAAGTAGGTCCTTAACTTTCCCTCCTGAGAGGAGAACAGAAAAGAGAGAGAGAGCTCCCCCAGTGGGATGGCACTCATAAGGTCAGGAGTTGAGACTTTTCTGTGGGCTTTGGGGGCTTCTGAACAGTGTGATCAGGTCTGCCCTTAGAAGGATGCTTTGGCAAAAGGAGAAGTGGCGGAGAGGGAGTTCTGCAGACAGCCAGGAAATCAGAGGAGGCCACTGGCTCCCTGCCTGCCTCTCCTCCCCAGAAGGGTGAATCCTTCTGTATTGGTCAGCTCTGGGCACAATACAAAAAAATACCTTTGACTGAGTGACTTAAACAACAAGGTGTTATTTTCTCACAGTTCTGAAGGCTAAAATCCCAGAAGCCTCTCTTACCGGCTTGCACACAGCCACCTTCTCACCATGTCCTCCAACAGGGTAGGGGGAGGTAGCATCCAAGATCTCTGATCTCTTTTTTTTTTTTTTTTTTTTTGAGACAGAGTCTTGCTTTGTCACCAGGCACCAGGCTAGAGTGCAGTGGCGGGATCTTGGCTCACTGCAACCTCTGCCTCCTGGGTTCAAGCAATTCTCCTGCCCCAGTCTCCCGAGTAGCGTGGCCTACAGGTGCACACCACCACGCCCAACTAATTTTTGTATTTGTAGTAGAGACGGGGTTTCACCATGTTAGCCAGGATAGTCTTGATCTCTTGACCTAGTGATCTGCCTGCCTCAGCCCCCCAAAGTGCTGGGATTACAGGCGTGAGCCACCACACCCGGCCAATCTCTGGTCTCTTACAAGGACACTAATCCTATTGGATCAAGGTCTACTCTTATGACCTCACTTAATCTTCATCAACTCCTTATAGGCCTTGTTGCCAGATACAGTCACATTGGGGATTAGAGCTTCAGTGTTTAATATTGGCAGCAGGGACACCATTCAGTCCATAGCCCTCCCCTTCCTCAGGGTTCCAACCACATCATGCACAGAACTCAGCTGCATCCACATCACACAGTGCTCGTCAGTACAGTCATGCGTCCCTCAGTGGCTGGGATATGGTCTCAAAAATGCATCATCAGGTGATTTCATTGATGTGAGACCATCACAGACTGTACTTAGATCAACTAAGGTGGTGCAGCCTATTGAACACCTAGACCACATGGTACAGCATATTGGCCCTCGGCTACAGACCTGTACAGCAAGGATCTGTGTATCTAAACACAGAAAAGCCACAGGAAAAATGTGGTACTATAATCTTATGGGACCACTGTTGCATATATGCTGTCTGTTGTTGACCGAAACATCATCATATGCCACATGACTGCAATATTTATTTTCCTGATTATAAAAGCAAACCATATTCCCAGTAGAGAGTGTGGAAAATTAGCAACAAAATATTTATTCTACTGTAAATGACAAAAGAAAAAGAAAAATTGAGCCTTGGACATGCCCATTTTTACTGTAAGTTATGATTCCATAACTGACTTGTGGTAAGCAGTGTTTCTGGCCCCTAAGTATTGTTACCTTGTGTATTTTATTTAGTATACATCACTAAAAAAAAGAGTGTTGTGAATTATTAAATCCTCTCAGTAAGTCAGCTAACAAAGTTTACATATAGTGACTACACAGAAAGGAACACAAATTATTTCTTTTGCTCAGATTCAGATAGGCTTGAGTGACAACTTGAGGACAAGGTGGAGCTTTGCCAAGATTTCTTGCAGCAGCTGCGAGGGACCAGAGAAGAACCACCTCATGGTGCAGCAGGAGCAAGACCTGTGCAAGGTAGTAGGCGGCTGGGTTCTGTGTGAGAAAGGCTTATGAGACTTTGCAGAGTTTTGTAAGGTTGAGTTTATACACATGTTTAAAGACCTCCTTGGGTCTCCCGCTCATGGACTGTCCCTGCTGCATGCAGGACACCAGGGCCAAGCCTGGTTCTAGGGCCTCTGCTGTGCCCAGTTGCTGCACAACCCGGATCAGCTGGCTGAGCTTGGCTCCCAGTCATGGGTGCCTTTCAGCGTCCTGCCTGCAGCAGGCGCCCACTTCACCATCATCATCTGTCATCTCCAGTTCAACCCCACAGAGTAAGCAGAAACTCCCCCATGCCCGCTCATTATGAGTGAGGAACGATGTCCAGAGGGCACTGTGTTATCGGCAGTGACACGCGCTGTTGGTCAGTGCACCTGACTCCAGTGACCTCCCTTTCTCTCTCCACCATGCCTCCTGCCCTTAGAAGGAGCATCTTAGTGATGACAGGGAACTAAAAAGAGGCCGTTTGTTAAAATGTGGCTGATTCCCCCATAACTCCTTTATAAATTTTGTTTTTAGGAAGATATGTGAACTTTATGTTCAAATGCCAGTACAGTAATAACACAATTAGGTTCTGTTTGTGTGTGTGTGTGTGTGTGTGTGTGTGTGTGTGTGTGTGTGTGAGACGGAGTCTCACTCTGTCGCCAGGCTGGAGTGCAGTGGCATGATCTCAGCTCACTGCATATGCTCTGTTTCCTAAAATAAATTTATTTATACACTTAACTCCTTGGACCTGTAGTTTGTGATCTGTCCTCTAAAATGTGCCAGATTTTAAACCCAAATTGTTTCTTAAGATCATCTGTGGTGTCATCCACCTGCATGACTTGTCTGGCAGTGCAGCGTGGGCTGTGTGGCATATCATTGCTTGACGTAGTCACAATAACTCTGAGCCAGGCCCAGAGAGGCCTGAGGAGGCCTTTCCTCCTCATGTGGGAGCTGCCCTGCCAGCTCGCTCCAGGTCTCATCACTTACCATCTTAGACCAGCAGGTGTGACAGCGTCCAAACGGCCAGATTATTGACCAGATCAGCTGCAGGGAGGTCAGGGTCGTCAGTGCAGTGGGTGGTAAGGTTAGGTTGTCAGTGCAGCTGCACTGATGGTAAGTCCCACTGTGGCCCTCCACCCAGGAAGACTTTAAATAATTCTTTAATTTTCTTTTCTATTTTTTTTTTTTTTAAGAGATGAGGTCTCACTATTTGCCCAGGTGCTGGCCTTGAACTCCTGGGCTCAAGTGATCCTCCCACCTCAAACTCCCAAAGTGCTGGGATCACAGGCCACGGTGCCTGGCCTGATTTAAATCGTCAGCACTTTGTGTATATGTATTTTTCTGTTTCTGCTTGCGTTTAAGTAACTGGATTGAATGCCCAAATGCTTTATTCACCTTTGCAATTGTGTAGATGACATAGGGCAGAGGTTGATATTACAGAGCCAGATGTCCTGCTGTAAGCTACTCCATGCAGTTGAGGGTCTTTCTTGGTGTGGAGTTGGTGCTCAGCACCTGAGCCCAGGTGGTCTTTCCATTGCATGTTTGGCTGGGTTGAGGTGAGCACAGGGCTTTGCCTAAGCAGGGATTTCTCCGATCTGTGGCTTTAATCTGTAACCAGTATTGGCTGTCACTTTTTTTAGCTCTTTAATATAGTGTAAGACTAAAACTGCAGCCTTCCAAGCCTTTGTTAAGCAAACCTAAAACATCTATAATTTTTTTCAGCATTTGCTTGGAGCTTCAGAGCTAGTGAAATCCCAGGCCAAAGAACTCAAAGATGCCCATCAGCAGCAAAAGCTGGCCCTACAGGACTTCTTGGAGCTCAATGAGCATGGCAGAGCTCTACTACCAGAAGCAGAAGGTGTGGGACAAGGAGGAGGAGATGGAGGTAGCCATGTAGGAAGTCAACACGATGTGGCAGGAGAACTGAAGATCCAAGAAGCTCAGAAAGAGGAAGCTGTTTATCTAGGTATGGTGGCTCACGCCTGTAATCCTAGCACTTTGGGAGGCGGAGACGGGTGGATATCCTGAGTTCTGGAGTTCGAGACCAGCCTGGCCAACATGATGAAAGCCTGCCTCTACTAAAAATAGAAAAATTAGCCAGGCATGGTGGTGGGTGCCTGTAGTCCCAGCTACTCGGGAGGCTGAGGCAGGAGAATCACTTGAACCCGGGAGGTGGAGGTTGCAGTGAACTGAGATCATGACACTGCACTCCAGCCTGGGCAACAAGAGAGAAACTTCATCTCAAAAAAAAAGAGTACACTGCTTAGATGTTTCAGCAATCGTATTGATTGGACTTCTGTATGACCTTAATAAAACATCTTTGAAAACTTGGGCTGCATTATGTAAATTACTTTAAAATGGATCTTAAGTTTTATGTGAAGCCAAATAAGTTGATCTGCTGAGCATTTATTTTGTGCTCATCCTTCAATATCTGTTTGTGAAATTATTAAAAGATGTTCCTTTTGCTAAGTTTTTAAAATTCCCTTTTAAGTAAGTAGAGGGTATTTGTGCTGAGCTGTGGTGTGGCCTGGCTTAAGTGAATAAGAGCACCTGCAGTCCATACACGGCCAACGACAGTAGAAAGGCAAATCGCAGTCTAGGACACTTCAAGCCACTTGCTTTAGACCAGTGCTTCTGAAGCATCTTGGCCTCAACACTCTTTTACACTCTAATTATTGAGGACCCCAAAGAGGGTCCTCATGTAATCTGCTCATGTAGATTATAGCTCTCAATATGAGCGATGGCAGAAATCAAAACTGATATTTCTTTCAGTACAAAAACCCATTGCATGTTAACATAACATTTGTAATGAAAAGTAACTATTTCTTTAAAAATTTAGTGAGAAGAATGTCATTTTTACTTTATTTATTTATTTATTTTAAGATGGAGTCTCACTCTGTCACCAGGCTGGAGTGCAGTGGCACAATCTCGGCTCAATGCAGCTGCTGCCTCTCAGGTTCAAGTGATTCTCCTGCCTCAGCCTCCCAAGTAGCTGGGATTACAGGCGCATGCCACCACGCCCGGCCAATTTTTGTATTTTTAAGAGGCAGGGTTTCACCATGTTGGCCAGGCTGGTCTTCAACTCCAGACCTCAGGTGATATGCCCTCCTCGGCCTTCCAAAGTGCTGGGATTATGGCATGAGCCACAGCATCCTGCCACATTTTTATATATTTTAATGTTTCTGTAGTATCTGGCTTAATAGAAAACACTTGGGTTCTCATGTCTCTTTCTGCATTTAATCTGTTTTGATACACTGTTCTGGATGAAGCACATGAAGAACTCCTGGCCCCCACAGATAGCTGATTATTAAAAGAGGTTCCTGTGGTACTAAGTTTTAAAAATTCCCTTTTAGTTAAGTAGAGGGTATTTATTCTCTGACAACATCTCAGGATCCCAGCGTTCTCAGCCCACGCTTTGAGAACTCCTGCCCTAGGTATTCTGAATGTTCTGCTGTTGAGGAGTGACATGTTTTAAGCAATGCTTAGTTTAAAATTTGATTAAAGGCCAGGGCAGTGGCTTACATCTCTAACCCTAGCAGTTTGGGAGGCTGAGGCAGGCAGATTGCTTGAGCTCAGGAGTTTGAGACCAGCCTGGGCAACATGGTAAAACCCCATTTCTACCAAAAGTACAAAAAATTAGCTGGGTGTGGTGGTGTGAACCTCTAATATGAGGTACCAGTGGGAGGCTGGGTGGGAAGATCACTTGAATCTGGAAGGTGGAGGTTGCAGTGAACTGAGATTATGTCACTGCACTCCAGCCTGGGCAACAGAGTGATACTCTGTCTCAAAAAAATTCAATTAAAATTTACTGGCTGGCCAGGGTGGCTCACACCTGTCATCTCAACACTTTGGGAGGCTGAGGCGGGAGGATCACAAGGTCAGGAGTTCAAGACCAGCCTGGTCATATGGTGAAACACGTGTCTACTAAAATTAGCTGGGCATAGTGGCGTGTGCCTGTAATCCCAGCTACTCGGGAGGCTGAGGCAGGAGAATTGCTTGAACCAGGACCCAGGAGACAGAAGTTGCGGTGAGCCGAGATCATACGACTGCACTCTAACCTGGGATACAGAGGGAGACTCTAACTTAAAAAAAATTACTTAATGGATCCCACAAATGAGAAGGCCTGGAAGCACACGCTCATGTTCCTTTCAAGTTCAGGGCTCTTTGCTGTTTAGCCACAGAATACCTTCTTAGTTCTCTTCTTAGTTTATTTTGCAACCCAAATATATTTGTAGTTGTAGCCAGTTACGACCCAAGTTAATGAAACCCCTAACTAAGGATTACCATTCTACACATGGATGCAGTGATACATTGCCTGGGATTAGCTCTCGAACAATTTGTGTGAAGGCAGAGATGAAGCAAGCTCAGCTCAAGTTGCTCACTGTCAGCCGAATATGGTGGCTCATGCCTGTAATCCCAGCACTTTGGGAGGCCAAGGTGGGTGGATCACCTGAGGTCAGGAGTCTGAGACTAGTCTGGCCAACATGGCAAAACCCCACTTCTACTAAAAATAATACAAAAATTAGCCAGGCGAGCTGGTGTGTGCCTGTAATTCCAGCTACACTGGAGGCTGAGGCACGAGAATCACTTGAACCCAGGAGGTGGAGGTTGCAGTGAGCTAAGACCACACCCCTGCACTCCAGCCTGAGCAACAGAGCAAGACTCTGTCTTTAAAAAAATAAAAAGTTCCTTATTGCCAAGCTGGTTGCCAGGCACATGGGGTTCATTGCTCTCTCTTCTTCCGTGTTTGAAATTGTCCATTTAAAAAAATGAATCAGTGTTCTACAGATTGGAAGTAATTGTTTTCACAAATCAGTATCCTTTCTTAAAATCTCATCTCAAAATATCAACTTAAATTAGAATTTAAACTTGTTTTGTTACTAACCAACCACTTTAGCTGAGCCCTGAGGTGTATTTCTGAAACGTTAATCTGTGATAAGATTTGATAAAGGGTGAAAAAATACAACTGTCCCTCAAGGTCTTGTTCTCTTACGAGTTCTTTGGGGAAGATCTACTGGTGAGGCTATGCTTGCTTTGTGTTAATGAAAAGCACATCTTCCTTTTGTAGCTGGAAGCTCAGCTCAAGGATGCTGTTGCTGAGGCCTCAAAGGAGTGCAGACTCTGTGAGCACATCACAGGCTTCAAGCAAACAGAAAGTGCGCCTGAGCCCCCCGACGCAGCGCTGGGTTAGAGTCTTTACTCTTAACCCGAGACAGAAAGTTCATCTTGCTGATGCAGGCGTGTGGACATCGCCTTGTGTAATGTGCTGGTCCTGGCTGAGCATTACCCAAGGCAGGTCCAGACAAGACAGGGATGTGGAGAGGCGGGGCAGGACCCTGCCTTCGTTATTGCTTTCATTTTGAAAGCCAAGTCTGTTACTCCACTAATACACTAATAATATTAGAGCCAGGTGCCGTGGCTCACACCTGTAACCCCAACACTTTGGGAGGCCGAGGCGGGTAGATCACCTGAGGTAAGGAGTTTGCAACCAGCCTAGCCATGATAAAACCCTGTCTCTACTGAAAATATGAAAATTAGCTGGGTGTGGTGGCACATGCCTGTAATCCCAACTACACAGGAGGTTGAGGCAGAATTGATTGAACCCAGGAGATGGAGGCTGCAGTGAGCTGAGATCATGCCACTGCACTCCCGCCTGGGCAACAGAGTGAGACTCCATTTCAAGAAATAAAAATAAAAAAACAACTACACGAGACTGGGTAATTTATAAAGAAAAGAGGTTTAATTGGCTCACAGTTCTGCAGGCTGTTCAGGCTTCTGTGTCTGGGGAGGCCTCAGGAAACTTACAATCATGGTGGAAGGGGAAGCAGGCACATCTTATGTGGCCAGAGCAGGAGGAAGAGAGAGCAGGAGGAAGAGAGAGCAGGGAGATGATACATTCCCTTTAAACAACCAGATCTCAGGAGAACTCCTGACCTCAGGTGATCCACTCACCTTGGCCTCCCAAAGTGCTGGGATTAAAGGCATGAGCCACTGTGCCCAACCGTGTATTTTAATTTTCAAATGAAGTAATATATTGGTCCTTTAAATAGGATGTTTTTATTCAGTTAAAAGATGCTAATTAGGCCAGCCCAGTGACTCACCCCTGTAATCCCAGCATTCTGGGAGTTCAAGTGGGGTGGATCACCTGAGATCAGGAGTTTGAGACCAGCCTGGGCAAAAAAGTGAAACTTTGTCTCTATAAAAATACAAAAATTAGCTGGGCATGGTGGTGGGCATCTGTAGTTCCAGCTACTTGGGAGGCTAAGGCAAAAGAATCGCTTGAACCTGGGAGGCGGAGGTTGCAGTGAGCCGAGATCGTGCCACTGCACTCCAGCCTGGGCAACAGAGCAAGGCTCTGTCTCAAACAAAACAAAACAAAAACAAAAAAGGTGCTAATTACCTGGAATCACCAGATCTATCAGTTGTAGATTTAGAGTTGAATTGAAATGTCACTTAAGTTAGATAAAATTTAAAAATCCATGTCATGAACTTAGTTTGGAAAAATCTCATGACAATTAAAACTTTCAAAATCTTCAAAAGAACTTCCAGTGTTAATAATGCAGGCATACTTAAAGGATGCCACATGAGCAAGTTATGTGGTGAAATTGCCTCATCTCAGCTGTGTTCCTTTGTGGAGAAACTCACATGCCAGAGTGTGTGTGGTCAGGGCTGTGCATCACAGGTGAGGCCAGGTGACCTCCCGAGGTTGGTGGTCACTGTGACTTGTCAGACCCCACTTGCCCACGCAGCCACCACTTCAGCATAGGATGCCAAGGGCAGTGGTGCTTGGGCAGGTGGCCAGCTGGGAGTGGAGTGGGGGTCTGTGTAGAGACACGAGGCATGACAGGATCCGGGAGTAAGAACCACAGCAACCTCTGGGCCAGACCGAGTGCACTTTTTAAGTAAAGAGCTTGTAAGTAGAGGAGTCCTGTGGACTATGTCTTCACTCCACTGTTTCTTTCTTTGTTCTCATAGACAAGGTCAGCTAGTAAGCAAGAAACATCAGCCCTGAAGCTGGAAGCATCCCCATCAATTTCTGTGACTGAAAGCACAGAACCGCAGGAAGTAAGACAGCGTTGTCCTGCTGATGCTCTCACCTGGGGTCTGCCCTCGTGTCTAGGTGACACAGCTGCCCTTGGTGGCCAGAAGCCACTCACCTGCTCCCTGCGTAGCAGCTTGCAGTGAGGATCTCTGTCCAGTCACGAGAGCCCAGCTTCCATTTTGAGAATTACTGTCAGTCCCTCAGCTAGTTGAGAGAGGCTTCTGTGATCTTACTGAAGTGTAACATCCATACAACAAATTGCACAAATCACAAGTGTGTTACTTGATGAATTTTTACAAAGTGAATATGCCCAAAAACCCAGCACTCAAAGTTTGAGAAATAGAACATTAGCAGACCCTCAGAAGGCTCCTTCATTCTATTTTCCTTTCCTGCCACAAGCATTCTTTGACTTTATTCTGCTTTTTAGCACTGTAGGTTAATTTTACTTGTTTTTGGAGTTTATATAGGTTGTAGGGAACCAGCCCCACACCCCACCCATGGGTACCCCAAGTTCAGTGGTGACAAAGGAATGAGAAAAAGACAGAGTAAGAGTGAAAGCGAGTTGATTATTTTGATTCCTTTTGATTCTTTTGTTTCTTTGGACAAAGAAAAAAAAAGACTGAAGGTGGGACCAGGGGACCATCACTTTTTACTGGAGGCAGTGAAGGCCCCAGACTCAGATCTCTCACACTATTTATTGGTTACAATCACTTTGATCTATAGGGTAGGGGTGGAGTGATGGATGGGGAAAGTGTGACTTGAGTGTGACTTGATGGTATAGTGAATCAGTGAGCCGGAACTGGTGTGTCATTATAAAGATTGATAACAGTGGTGGTTTGGGAGTTTCACAAAACAAGAACATGTGGTTATCTTTAGCCTATTATCTATGTGCAGCTGATGGAATGAGGGCCTTACAAGGAGCCTACAGGTTTGGTTACATCTTAGTGCTAGGAAGGGATTTTACGTCCTTGAGCACAACGTTTATGGTAACAGAGCCTGGGTCACCCTGTGCCAGAACGTGAGGCATGGAGAAGTTTGCTTCCCAGTGTATATGTTACTCATAACTGATTTATGTAGGCACTCTGTAAGTCCTTTCTCCTTTGCTGCTTCCCCCAACATGAAATTGTAAATTACATATTCTGTGTCTGTCTTCTTTTGCCGTACATTAGAAGTCATCCATATTATTTTATCTGGCAAAGCTTTGTTCATTCCCATAACCTATGGTATTTTACTAGATAAATACACTACACTTTACTCATCCATTGTACCTCTGGTGAACAATTGTGGCATTTCAAAATTTGGGATATTATAAATCACGGAGGAATAAACATTTTTACATGTCTGTCGGTGGACATATGCAGGCTTTTTGCACACTTTTAAAAAACTGTTTAATAAACACTCTGTTTTGCAAGAAGTTCACATGCCAATTCACCCAGAGTTGCCTGAGTCTGTAACAATTGCATAGAATTTAATTGTATGATGTCTTGTAATGTTTCCCAGTTGGTCATTTAGTCATGTGGTGGAAACCACTAGTTGTTTGCTAAAATTCATTCTCCCTTTCTTCTGTGGTAATAGACCCTCCACATTATAAGCTAGACAGATGGCTGCCCAGAAAAAAAGACGACCAATAAAGGTGCAACCACGTTCCTAAATTCTCAACAACAGGCTGTAGGTAGAAATATGGCATGGCAGATTCCATGATCTTTCCTAAAGAGATGCACTTTGCTTTCATATCTCCCTTCCTCATTGCTGCCTATAAACACATACTGCCATCTTCTCCCTTGGGGTTGTGGCTCATACAGTGGCCACAAAACAGAAGGAATCCAGGACCTGAAATAATCAAGTGTTACATTTACCTTAGACTGCCTATCCCGGCTTCAACAAGAGCTATGATGGTTTTTCTACCACTCATAATAGAAATGAATTATAACATATGAGTTAGTTTCCAATTTTTGCTATTGCATACCATATAGCAGTGAACATTGTACCATATATCTTTTATCTTTTTATATATCTATTTTGTAGAAAAAATATCTACATGTGGAATTGCTAGGTCAAAAACTAAGAACACTTTTGGCTGGACAACGTGGCCCATTCCTGTAATCCCAGCACTTTGAGAGGCCAAGGCAGGTGAATCACAAGGTCAGGAGTTTGAGACCAGACTAGCCAATATGATGAAACCCCATCTCTACTAACAATGCAAAAGTTAGTTGGGCATGCTACTGGGGAGGCTGAGGCAGGAGAATCGCTTGAATCCAGGAGGCAGAGGTGGCAGTGAGCCGAGATCGTGCCATTGCACTCCAGCCTGGGCAACAAGAGCGAAACTGCATCTCAAACAAACGAACGAAAAAACTAAGAACACTTTAACCTATAGATATAGCCCAAGTTTATTCCTCAAAAATTATGTTACCGCTGACATTTCTATCTTAAAGATGCTGGGGGTCAAGTTGCTAAGCCTCTTATATGTAAAAGAAAAACAAAACAAAAGAACCAATGATTAAACCCTAATTTTCTTTTTAGAATCCTGGTTGTGGTAAGAAAGTTGAGCAGCTTTTCATTTGAAGAGCCTACTTTTCTTTCTTTTTTTTCTGACTTGTCTGTTCAAATGCTTTGCCTACTTTTCCATTGCAGAAGTTCTTTGTAATTATTTTAATCAATATTTATAATATAGTTGGCTTTTAAATTTTGTTTTGATTAGCTTTACATTTTTTGATACATAGTAGAGAAAATCTTTTTGCATTCTCATCTAATATAAGGCATTCATACACGTTTTTCTTCCAGAAGAAATCTGAAGTCAAGCACTGAAGTTCCGTGAATAGAAACTTTTTGCTTTTACAAATTTAATTTGATTAATGTCCTTTGTGATCATAAAGCAATTACAATTCACATTGCTTTCTGTAATAGAGCTTTCTTTTTGTTTCATAGGTACACATGTGCCATGGTGGTTTGCTGCACCCATCAACCTGTCACCTACAGTAGGTATTTCTCCTAATGCTATCCCATGAGAATTCTTTTGAGTTTCATTTTATCTTTTATCTGTCCTTTTAACTCATTGTTTTTATTAATTTTTAATTTTCTGAAAATTACATCAGTGGCTGTATCATTGATGTTTAATTCGAATATGTATATCTTATTTTTCTTGTCATATTGCACTGAGAATAAAACCAAAATTGTATTGAATATTTTCAGTGAAAGTAGTCATGCTTTTTCTCTTACCAACAGAAATTCTTTTAGTAAGTCATCCTTAAGATGTTTGATGTAGAATTCTTAAAAAAATCAAAACCACAATGAGATACCATCTCATGCCAGTTAGAATGGCAATCATTAAAAATTCAGAAAACAACAGATGCTAAAGAGGATATGGAGAAATAGGAATGCTTTTACACTGTTGGTGAGAGACAGTGTGGTGATTCCTCAAGGATCTAGAACCAGAAATACAATTTGACCCAGCAATCCCATTACTGGGTATATACTCAAAGGATTATAATCATTCTACTACAAAGACACGTGCACACGTATGTTTATTGCAGCACTTTTCACAATAGCAAAGACTTGGAACTAACCCAAATGCCCATCAATGATAGACTAGATAAAGAAAACATGGCACATATATACCATGGAATACTATGCAGCCATCAAAAAGGATGAGTTCATGTCCTTTGAAGGGACATGGATGAAGCTGGAAACCATAATTCTCAGCAAACTAACACAAGAACAGAAAACCAAAGATCACATGTTTTCTCTCATAAGTGGGAGCTGAACAATGAGAACACACATGAACAGAGGGAGGGGAACATCACACACCAGGCCCTCTTGGGGGCTAGCGGGCTAGGGAAGGAATAGCATTAGGACAAATACCTAATGTAGATGATGGGTTCATGGGTGCAGCAAACCACCATGGCACATGTATACCTATGTAACAAAAAGAAAGCTCTATTGCAGAAAGCAATGTGAATTGTAATTTATGATCATAAAGAAAATATTTTGGCCACTCTGAGGTATAGGGAGCCAGGCCCTACACCCCACCCATGGTTACTCTGAGTTTGGTGGTGACAAAGGAATGAGAAAAAGACAGATTAAGAATGAGTGGGACCAGGGACCGTCACCTGTACTGGAGGCAGTGAAGGCCTGAGCCCTGGGTTCCACAGTATTTACTGAACACAATCACTTTTATCTACAGTACAGGCAGTAGGGTGAACTGATGAAGGGAGGCTGTGCATCAGACATAAAATTGATAGCAGCAGTGGTGTATGTGGTTTCTCAAGAGCTAAAAGTGTATACTTATCAACAGACAATGCAGCTCCTGGGAGCAGGCCTAGCAAGGAGCTTACATGTCTGGTTACATTTCAGTGCTTCAAGGGAGTGTTATGCCCTTGGGCACTGTGTTTAGAATATCAGAGCTTAGGCCACTCTGTTCCTGGGAACATGCTGGCAATAGAGAGGCCTTCTTCCCTAGAGGCCTTCGTGGCCTTCCACAGTTTGTTCCTGATTTCTTTTATATATTACTTATAAACAGTTTATGTAGGCACACTGTAAACCCTTCCTCCATTGCTGCTTCCCCCAACACTGAGGGATGTTCCAGGAACTAGTTTCAGTCTTACTATAGCTATATAACCCTTCAGTCAGCAAAAGGGTCAAAAAACCAGCCAGTGTTCAGAATTAACATGCATTTGAAATTTGTGAGAAGAACTCACATCTAAAGTCTAGAAAGAACAGGTCCTACGTGTTCTGGCCATAATTCACTTGTTATTGATGTCATATGATTGCAATGACATTCTATGGTATAAGGGCAATGCTTCCTGCTGAGACACAAAACCTTGTATAAAGCTTTCTGGATTTGGCCCCTCATGTAACAAAGATGTAATTCTGGTTAGTTTCTTTCTTTCCTTTTTTTATTCCTCCCAGGGCCTTGACATTTCTCCTTTTAATCTCCAGCTATTTCATGCCAAGATGGTTAATACAACTTTTTAAAAAGATTTTTAGAGACTACCTCTTTTCAGATTATAAGAAGACAGGAAGTAACGATTTGTCCTCTAATTTATCTCATACGTGAAACTTTACTTCTTTCTTTTCTCTGAGAAGTACCACCAGAATATCATCCTAAAATTTAATGGTTGAGAGACTTGACTGTAGAATTTGCTTTCTGCTAAGGCTTCCTGCTAACCCAGATGAATTTGCTCTGAAAATGGCAAAGGCTTCCCCCACCCACCTGAGGATGGAAGAGTAAGGTGCACTCACTTGCTGAAGATAACTTAAGTTTTTAGAATTACCTAGTGGCAATGATGTGTTGACTTCAAATAGTTGAAACAAGTAACTTCTGGTGCAGGTACTTATGTCAGCAATTGGTTTACTCCTTGACACCAATGTTTTGGCCTTGTTTGGTGACCTGGTTGTTGAATTGATCCTTTCTTACTATTCAGGCTGCCTCTGATCCCTCTGAGAGCCAGAACCAGCTGGATGGCTCATTTGACATTGGTCAGAAAGGTCCCTGATCTTTAAATACATCAGTTCAAGCGCAGAGTCAGAAGATGAGTTGGGGAGATAAAAGGCGGCTCACTTTGGGAGGCTGAAGTGGGTAGACAGCTTGAGCTCAAGAGTTCGAGACCAGCCTGGGCAACATGGAGAAACCCCATCTCTATGAAAAACTACAAAAGATTAACCAGACTTTGTGATGCACGCCTGTAGTCCCAGCTACCCAGGAGGCTGAGCTGGAACGATCACTTGAGCCCAGAAGGTCAAGGCATCAGTGAGCTGTGGTTGTACCCCTGCACTACAGCCCGGGCAACAGAGTGTGACCCTGTCTCAAAAAAAAAAAAAAAAAGACTAACTAAACAAAAAAGAATTCAAATAGGCCCCTCGCAGGATTAACCATTTGTCTACAAAAAATAAGGAGACGTCTACATCTTGGCAGTACTTGATGAAAGTAGGAAATTATCACATCACATTCTGTTACAGTTTGGGGGCTACTTCTAAAAAAAACTTAATGCAACACTGTCACAAGAAAAGATAATGTGCTACTAGTGCTATTATATGAGTGAGAGAAGGGAGCAATTAATGTGCCTCTTCTCACCAGCATCTAAGGACATGAAACCTATGCAGCATACCCTTCCCTCTCCCATCCACATGGATCCAGTCATTCAGCATGTACTTATTGACTAAACAAATTATCCATATACCTTGTGGTTATGTTAGAAAGTGCAGATAAGAAAAGATACTTTACTGATCTCATAACTCATATAATATCAAGTGTCTTACAAGGTCAAGTGTTCTTGTTCCAGTTATAATTGCTGCATAACAAACCACCCCAATCTCAGTGGCATATGATTGTATTCAAATAACGACATTTGTATTCCCAGATTTTATGGGTCAGGAATCTAGTTTGGACACAGGGCAGACTGCTTATATGTCTGCTATGGCCACATCTGGGGCATTTGCTTGGAAGACTCAAAGATTAGGTGTGACAGCAGCTTGGAGCAGGAATCATCTGCATGCATCTCCATTTACAGGCCTGGTAGTTGATGCTGATTATTGGCTGGGACCTCAGATGGATTACTGGCCAAATTGCCTCTGCACAGCCTCTGCACATGGGTTATTCTGTCCTCCTCAGAGCATGTATAGCAGCTGGGTTATAAGAAAAAATGTCCTAAGTAGGAAAGGCAGAAGTGTAAGGTGTTCTTATCATCTAGCCTTGGAGGGCACATGACATTACTTCCATTATACTCTGTGGGTCAAGACAGTCACAAAATTCTGTCCAGCTTGACACTATAGGCTTTTCTTTTGGGGCTCAGAATAAAAAAGTTGAACGGCCTCTGCCTGTTTATCTCTTATTCTTTTGCAGGAGTTTTGTGTTACATACAAAGGAAAATGTAGAGATATTGTCCTGTTTCCCAGCTACCGAAGTCAACGGTGAAGAAGAGGCATTTATGTCTCTCTCTAGCAGTACCAAGAAGAGAGGTACCCTTGACTAAGTAAGCAAGGCAAGGTTACTCTCTCCAGACTCTGATTTGGGAGTTAGCAGATAGAACATCAGCAGAAGTGCCTCTGTTGGTGTCACCTTCAAAGCAACAAATCTGAGAACTCTGTGTTCCAACTTGGGAGGTAGTCAGCCCCCCAGATGTGGGGATATTTGGAGAACTAGCTTGTGAAGAAGGTCAAGGAAGCAGAAAGGACAGCTCTTAGGCTTCACTTCATTGAAGATACATCACTCAGATAAGATGCCCAGAAAGTTCAGCGTTAACAAAGGTCTAGAGCCTTGTAAATTACTTCCTATGGAAGTTTATTGTGAACAGCAGTAACAAAGCAGCCTCAATTCGCTAATCCTGTGGAGGGTTAAAGAACACCTATTAAATTATTGAACATACTCACTGAATAAAGTTGAATCCAGCAAAACAAAAAAACAAAACCCAAAAAACACCTATTACCCTCTGGAGCATAACAGAGATGAAATCTTAGGATATAGCTATAGTATAGGTGCTTAGCATGACCAGGACGATGACTATAATGGTTATACCCAGGTTTAGGTGAAAACTACATGTAAGATATTGTGAGGTCCTTGGGTGGTTAGAGGAGTAGGGTATTAGTCATCCTGGAAGAAAATCTGGATCAATTAAGTGTCAGATGAATTAGATGCACTAAAAATAAAAAGAGAAGCAAGAAAATGGTCCTATTAATAATCAGCCCATCCTTGCTTAGCACAGTTCCTATATTGCACAGATTTCAGTTACCACTGTTTAGCTCAATGACACCAGTCCTCCAACAACACAGTTCTGATATCAGTTGCTATGGTATACTACCTGTGAATAATTGCATAAAGGAGAACTTCACTGCTAGACCTTCAACCCATAAATTGCTACATGTATACCAGAGGCACATTATAATCGGTGACCAATTATGTCACTTCTTTTAACATCTATTGGTGATTGGTCACCACACATCTTTTATTCAGTTAACACACTGGCAGCAAACCAAGTAGTTGTGCTTTTTCCTTTTCTTCCAGTGATGAACCTGGTAACATTTTCAAAAACTGCTAATCAAAGAGAAAACTGGCCAACAGTGAAGCGTCACAAAGATGAAGTTATGGCAAAGAAACAAAAATAGAGAACTCTGAAGGCTGGTAAATTTTATGCGTCAACTTGGCTGAGCTAAGGGATGTCCAGACAGCTGGTAAAACACTATTTCTGGTGTCTTTGTGAGGGTATTTGCAGAAGACATTAGCATGTAAATGAGCAGACTGAGTAAAGATCAGATCACCCTCACCAGTGTGGGCAGGCATCAGCTGATAGAACAAGAAGGTGGAGGAAGGGCAAATTTATACTCTCTGTTTGAGCTGGGACATCCGTCTTCTCCTGCACTTACACATTGGCACTGTGGTTCTCTGGCCTTTGGACATGGACTTTGGTCTGAATTATTCCACTGATTTTCTTGGTTCTCCAGAATGCAGATGGTGGAATTATCAGCCTCTGTAATTGTGTAAGCCACTTTCCATAATAAAATAAATCTTCACATATACATATATAAATCTTTATATATATAATACCTTCATATATATGATAAAATAAATCTTTGTGTGTGTGTGTGTGTGTGTGTGTGTGTGTGTGTGTGTGTGTGTGTGTGTGTACTGTTTCTCTGGAGAACACTAACACACTCTGAAAGTGAAATTCAAATTGAGTGTAAATGGAGTTATGGAAGAAGCAGCTATCAGAGGGAATATTGCCACTGTTTGAGACATTCCAGAGGAACATAGGGAAGGCAGACTTAACAACATAAATGAAGAACATGTATTGTTTATTTATTTTAGGATAAAGATGTCCCAGGAAAGTGACACTGGCAACAAAACAAAACAAACAGAGCTCACATTAAAGGAATTCTCAGAGGTATTTCATGACATTGAAAGCACAAAGAGTAAATAGTCGGAAGCTGATTCAAACTTAGAAAGGAGAACGACAATTTGCCAAGGTATAGCTCATTCCATCCAGTAAGTACTACAATGAGAAGAGGAGGGCCAGCATCATTCAAACTATATTCCATTAAGATTTTTATAAAGAGATATTGATTCATGTTTCTGATGTTCTAAATTACAGTATACTAAATATTAGTTTCACTATTTTTTAAAATGTCCCTGTACATTTATAACCTGCAATAAAATAGTTTTTAATGTTTTGAGAAAATATTTGTAAAAGTCGCAGAACAGTTGGAACTTTCCCCTTTGATGCATGAGATTGCGCTCCATCTTCTGTTTGCACAGTTGAGTCAGTGACTGATTCCCTGACCAGCCATATAGAGCCTAGAGTTATACCCTACCTGAATTGGCAAGGTCTTCCATGACTTATGTGGCCTCATCTTTGGATGAGGATTGCCACCCACCCAACCCCCTGCCAAAAGCCTGAGATCAGCCTTCCATGCTAGCTATGAAAAAACAGAGGCAATGACAGTATTTTATTCCATCAGTGTCTGAAAAGAGTCTGCAACTTCTATGCAGGTATCCCAATGCATCTAGGATTGCAGGGATGGACAGAAAGTCCTTCGATCACAACAGAATACCTGTTTTGCTCTTTTTTATTATTATTATTATTTTTAGACGGAGTTTTGCTCTTGTTGCCCAGGCTGGAGTGCAATGGCGCCATCTCAGCTCACCGCAACCTCCGCCTCCTGGGTTCAGGCAATTCTCCTGCCTCAGCCTCCTGAGTAGCTGGGATTACAGGCATGCGCCACTATGCCCAGCTGATTTTTTGTATTTTTAGTAGAGACGGGGTTTCACTGTGTTGACCAGGATGGTCTCGATCTCTTGACCTCGTGATCCACCCGCCTTGGCCTCCCAAAGTGCTGGGAATACAGGCGTGAGCCACCGCGCCCGGCCTGTTTTGCTCTTTAAAGGAGAGGACAGGCTGACGGATGCTATGGGTGCTTAGACTTACATCTTATCCACAAGGTTGGGATTATCCTCTAATTCTAAAAGAATAGTTTTGGTGACAGTTTTGCCATTGGTGTCATCTCTCAGGAAACTGACAATAAACTACAATGTTTTAAACTTGTACTATATCCAGGAGATATGTAAATATATAAATGTTTTGTTATTTAAATTCCACAAGTATGCAATGTAGGTATTATTTTCATTACACAAATACAATAAATGAGACAATAATTTTCTCAAAGACACCCAATTAAGCTGCCAGACTGCAGAGAGTTTCAGGTGATAGATTTAGATTCCTTATCTTTAGTTCACCATCTTCCAAAAATGATACTTTAAGCATTGTCCAGCTTGTTACTGGTCATACTGTTCTTTAAGCCCTTCCCCAGCGGGATTTGAAAAATCTGCTTCTAAGCATATCTGAAACTTTTTTTTAACTTTTCAATGTTTTTTGAGATGGAGGTCTCACTATGTTGCCCAGGCTGTACTTCCATTGCTATTCACAGGAGTGATCACAGCACACTATAGCCTCAAACTCCTCACCTCAAGGGATCCTCCCGCCTCAGCCTCCCGAGTACAGGCCACAGGCATGTGCCACCATGTGCAGCCATAACCTGAGTTTTTCACCTACAATAACCGAAGCTCTTACCTTCTCAGTGAGCCACCAGGCCCGGCGGTGTCTTTGTTTTAAATAGATAACATATAAACTTAGAATAAATATGCTAGCCTTTTAAGAATTTATGGCCAGACACAGTGGCTCATGCCTGTAAACCCAGTACTTTGGGCAGCCGAGGTGGGTGGATCATGAGGCCAAGAGTTCGAGACCATCCTGGCCAACATGGTGAAACACTGTCTCTACTAAAAATTAAAAAAAAAAAATTAGCCAGGTGTGGTGGTGTGCACCTGTAGTCCCAGCTGCCCAGGAGGCTGAGGCAGGAGAATCGCTTGAACCCGGGAGGTGGAGGTTGCAGTAAGCTGAGATTGCACTACTGCACTCCAGCCTGGGTGACAGAGCAAGACTCCCTCTCAAAAAAAAAAAAAAAAAAAAAAAAAAGAAAGAAAGAAAAAAAAGAATTTACATTGATGTATGAATGCAAAGACTGCAAAATGTATTAGAAACATTTATTATGTAAGAGATTCATTATGAAAGAGTTCAAAGATGAAATTCATCAAAGGGTTTGTATGTTTCAAGAAGGAAGTGTGACATCATCTAAATACATATTGCTGGATTAAATATTATTTCCTCCATGAGAGAAAAATCTGTCGTCTTTTGTCCTAGTGTAAAACTCAGGACTTGGCTTCTGCAGCTGCCCTTGGCTCTGAAATCTTCAACTTGTCCCCCTTATAATTCCAAACACACACCCTACCTCACACCCCATGCAGAGTTACTCTGTATCCACACAGCTGAGCTCTACGTGGTGTTGTTAATTGAATCCAACAGTCATAGGATTTCATTCCCACATCTTGTTCTGAAAGCTGACATTTATGATTCCAATAAAGATTTCAACAGAAAAATGAGAGTAAATAGCTCAGAGGAAGTTTTTTTTTTTTTTTTGAGACCAAGTCTCACTCTGTCACCCAGGCTGGAGTGCAGTGGTGCGATCTTGGCTCACTGCAACCTCCGCCTCCTGAGTTCAAGTGATTCTCCTGCCTCAGTCTCCTGAGTAGCTGGGACTACAGATGCATGCCACGACATCTGGCTAATTTTTGTATTTTTAGTAGAGACGGGGCTTCATCATGTTGGCCAGGCTGTTCTCAAACTCCTGACCTCATGATCTGCCCACCTCAGCCTCCCAAAGTGCTAGGGTTACAGGTATAAGCCATTGCACCCGGCCCTTCATAACAATATATTATCTCTGAAATTCCCTTTCAGAACAGTGGCCTTGATTTGACATTTAAAAAAAATCAGGCAAATCTATTAAGACATAATAAACAGGGAGTGGCTTCGACACTCTGAAAACAGTTATCAAGGACCTCAACTTCTAATATTTACCTTTTTTGTTTTTTGGTGGTTTTTTTTGAGACAGAGTCTTATTCTGTCACCAGGCTGGAGTGCAGTGGTGGATCTCGGCTCACTGCAACCTCCACCTCCTGGGTTCATGTGATTCTCCTGCCTCAGCCTCCCGATTAGCTGGGACTACAAGTGTGCACCACCACACCCAGCTAATTTTTGTATTTTTAGTAGAGATGGGGTTTCACCATATTGGCCAGGATGGTCTCAATCTCTTGACCTTGTGATCTGCCCACCTTATCCTTCCAAAGTGCTGGGATTACAGGCATGAGCCACCATGCACGGCCTAATGTTTACTTTCAATCGTTTTAACAAGCAAGCAAACTTCACAAGATTAGTGAGGTTCTGGTGTAAGAGATGTTTTCATTGTCCCTGACTGAGACTCACCAGGCTTCCATTAAAATGTGGCAGGGATGAGAGTACACCTCACCACTGCAGAGCCCAGAATGGTAGCTCCCCTAGTTTCAGAACTTGGGAACTGTTTCCACCACTTCGCCTCTCAAACTCTCAGACTCAACGAAGAAACACAATTGGTGGCTCAGACCTAGAGATGGAGTAAATCTGTTGGTCTGAATAAAAGGTCAAAAATATATTGTACATTTGTTGGGAGCCAGCCCCAACCCTGTACTTGGGTGCCCCAAGTACCGGTGGTGACAAGGAAGTGAGAAATAAAAAGACAAGAATAGAATTCCACAGTATGTGTCCAGGGGTCAATGCACGCTCGCTCACGGGACCTTGTTGGCTCTGAGCTCTGGGGTCCACACACTTTTATTAGGGGCATTATCTTGTTAATTTTGTGGGCTGTGGGGAGGGCAGATGAGAAGGGTAAACTAAAAACTATTGTAGGGTAAGATGAGGAGGGAGGAGTGTATGTCTGCAGCATTCAACAGTAAATATGATTCTTCTAAGAAATGTTAACTTAGGACACTGAGTTTTACCACCCATTGATATTAAGGTGAATCTGCATAGAGGCACAATGGATAAGGCACCACCAGGTCTGACCACACACAATGCATCAAGGCGCTTTTATCTCCCGAGCATTGCGGACACAGAGCAATCAGAGTTACTCCCTATTCCAAGAACATAGGCAGAGCCTGTGGCGTTCCAGTTATCTCTGCCCTGCAAGACTTTCCTGCCTTGCACACTCCCATCTGCAAAGACCCTCCCAAGACTTCTGAGCAGAGATTGCATTCCTTCCCAGGGTTCTTGCACAAGCCATCTTTACGAGGCCCTCTTGCAGACCCTATGCTGGGAAGAGATCGTGGGACTGAAGCAGTCCGTCCTGCTTTCACCCACACCGCAGCGTTCCGCAGTTTTACAGCATTCTCAGGTGCTCTTCACTACAGGCCTCCTGCTACTGCTCGATTTCCCTTTTTCCAGAAATTTTAATTTTACTGCACCATACTTTGGAGTTTTCTTAATTCAATATTTGATCCGTGGCACAAATCTCAGTGTATAAAAAGCAAAGCAAGCTTGTAATCATTTAACTAGAAAGAACACAGGTCTGTTCCTGGCCATCTTGGCCCACATTTCTCCAGGAAACTGGACTTCTCTTCATCTATTGCAAGCATTGTTTTTACAGGCAAACAGAATGAGGACTTCTATCTCTTTCTGATTCCCTATTCACCTACCCCAAATCCTAAGTCTCTCTCTCACACATTATATGTCCTATTTTTCACCCCTCTGTAGCAGTCTAAAAATGACAACTGTAGAAGTAAAATATGCCTATTTGGGAAAAACCGGAAAATCAGAAAACTACAAAGAAGAAATAATCACCAGAGACACCTGATGTTCCTATTTCAGCCACTTCACTGTTCAGGCTGTTCACAGCCCTTGCACCACCTGTCAGTTCTGGTCTCCTTGCTTGCCCCCTTCCTCCTTCTCTGCTTCTCACTCTCAGCTGAAGGCTTCAATTCTGATATGGAAGGAATCAGAATAGATGGTTATACACAGTGCAGCAGGCACAGGCATCTGTCTCCATGCACTTGGCTTTCCCTGGCTCCCAGGCCCAACCCCCCACTGTGCACTGGATCCTATTCCCCACTCCTCCTGAAGGACTTTGCTCCAGAAATGATTTCCATTCCTGCCTCATTATTTTTCTTCTTTGTTAATGAGTCATTGCCAAGAAAAATGATGCACCGTAACATCTTGAATTGCAACTTCTAAAAACTTCACATTTTCCTGATTCCTCAACATCTCCACAAACAGGCTGTGGGCACTTTTCCCAGATGACCTGGTACACCAATGTGACAAGGCTGGGCCCTGTGACAAGTACCCCTTCTTGCTCTCTCCTGACCTTGGCCTTGTGACAGTTTAGCACACCCATGATATCCCCTCTTGCTTTGCTGGTAAACCCCACCCTGCCCACAGGTCCTCACTTGCCCTTGGCTCCCCACCTGCTTGGCAGAGCCTGCTTTCTTGGTGCTCGGCCCACGTAACCCCACAAGGTATGTCATGCCTCCCTCTTTCGGACCTGTGAATACAGTAAATCCTTTATTCATATGCTTCCCCAGTGTAATCTCTGCAGCCTATTGGAATGTTCCTTAAGGACTACACAAAGGGTGCTTGTTCCCTCATTTATACCATACCTCCACCTTAGAAAAAACAAAACAAAAAACCCTCAATCCTATGTCTTTCTCAGCTCCTACCGAATTTTAAGCTTCCCATTTCCAAGAAAAGTGCTTGCAAGAGTTGTTCACATTCAGCAGTTTTTCTTCTTTCTTCGATCGACTCCAACATGGGCAACAAGCACACCCAAGTTGCCAAATGACTGATGGTCAGTCCTGAGGTCATTTGACCTTGCAGCATCCTTTTGAGTCTATGGGTCATGCTGTCCATTGTCAGTCAATTTGCTCCCTTGGCCTTTATGACACCTCCTCATACTTCCTTGGTTTTTAGCCTACTTCATTGACTCTTCCTCTGCATCCTTATGTTCCCAACTAGAACCTGTTACATAATTTGCAGGGTGCAGTGCAGAATGAAAATGCAGGGCCCTTGTTTAAAAATTATTAAGCATTTCAAGGCAGTGAGAACAGAGCATTCAACAAAGCATGGGGCCCCTCTAAGCAAGAGGTTTTGCGTGATTGCAAAGATCCTGTGCCCATGAAGCTCTGTTTCCATCCTCAGAATCCAGCAAAGCACCTTCTCAGTGCTTATCTAGAAATGATCTCATCCAAGCCAATTGGCTTTAGATGCCACATTCTGCAACTAACCTCACATCTTATCTGCAACACCAATCTACATTTTACTTCAGATTCAAATATTCAGCTGTCTATTCTCTGTGTACATTGAATATATTAAATACACTCAAACTTAATATGTCCAAAATGGAACTTTCATTTTCCACCCAAATTCTTCCCACAGTTTTCCCCATGCCAGTAAATACCAACTCCATTTTTCCAGTTGTTCAGGCCAAAATCATTACAGCCATCCTGAACTCAACACATTTCTCTCACAATCCATATTCAATCCACCAAACCCTGCAAGCTCTACCTCCAAAATATTTCCTAAATCTGACCACTCAAGACCTTCACCACTTGCAACCCCAGTACAAGTTTCTGTCCTTAGTCACGTAGTCTCCCAGTGTCGTAGGTCTCTTGTCTTTCACTTCTGCCCTTGACAGTGTGTTTGCCAGACAGCCATCAGTCATCTTTTAAAAATGTAAGTCATAGTTTGTCAGTTTCAAATCACAAAGTTGAAAGCTTTGAATGGCTTCCAACCTCACTCATAATTTTTGGTTAAGCCTCCAAAATATGGCCTAAAAAACTCTATGTAGCCAGTTTCTGGCTAACTCTCCACCCTCAGCTCCTATCACTACTCCCTCAGTCACGTCATCAGCCACACTGGCTTTCTTGCTGCTTCTCAAACTTTCCTTTGCATGTGGTTTTCTCCACCTGGAACACTCTTTGCTCAGATATTTGAATGACTCGCCTTCTCAATTCAGACTTCAGTTTACTTGGTACCTCCTCAGAAAGCCTTCTGTACTAAACATAAATCTCAGCTTCCCTTGACTATTTCCTTTAGTCAAAAGATGGCACCCACCTCCTGAACATGGACCATGCCATGTCACTGCCATTTTTGTTGAGTCCCCAGAAGTGTCAGGAATCTGCAAAAGTCCCATTAGTTTCAAGTCTTCACTCACTTCTGAATTTAGGTGAACTATCACATAATAGGATATGGGATCTGCCTTCCAGGCCCGCTGCCTAAGAGCCCAATAATGTACTCCAAAGAACAGGCATTAGCTCTTCTAGAGTAACAGAAAACAGGGATCTGGATGAGCCAAGCAGCAAAGGGCGAGGAATAGATCTCCATAGTTGATGAAGAATAACCAGTACCACCTCTGTCCACTTACCCTTTGTTTTGTTGCAGACTGATGTTTTATTCTATGTCTATGTACATGCACAAATGCATTTGTGTATACATGCCTGCAACTTGATGGCAAAGATCCCATCTTGTATGTTCATTGCCATATCACCAGCTCCTAGAGCAGTAACTGTTACATAGTAGGTATTCAACAAATATTCTGAGAGAATGAATGAAGATGCAATACTATTAAATAATTCACAATTCCTCACCTTGTTCTTTTCACTCAACACAATCACTTTGAGTTGTTTTTTGGTGTGGTAAAAGTATTCTCTAAAAGAAAGTATGATTTCTTTGAGGAATCTCATCTAAATACACATGAAAGTAAAGGGACTACTGAACCAATTTATTTCATCAAGACATTTAGAGAGTATTAGTGACTTGATAATAAATAATACTATCATGTGATTTAAGTGTTCAAAGAAAAAAGATGATGCTTTTCCTATTTGTAGTTCAAAAAAAAGTTCTTATCAATCACATTATGAGTTAAACCCAAGGATGATCAGCCATGCCTAGAACTATCAGAGAAAGAATTCGACAGATAGTCAGTAAAGAAGGATCAGAAATTCAGAGTAATCACATAAACAAAGAAATGAACTGATCTAGAAGACAGACCCATCATTGGGAGGGAAATTTTCAAGGGATGAAGACTGGACCTACTGCCTTGTTACCTGGGAAATAAGTAAGGCCACAGGGTGGGGAAAGAAAAGACTTGATATTTTTCAGAGAACAAAAAGTCTGTCTCCGTTATGCAAATGCAAGGAATGAACAGTAGTTTGAGAGATGCTAATGGGATATTTTTATTGTTTTTCTTTGTCAATTACAAATTGCTCATTCCTGAAAATGAAACTAAAATGAGCCACTGAGTAAATTACTTCCCAAACAAGCAGGTGGAAAATGTGTAAACCTGTGAGTAATATTAAATCCTTGTTTTATAGGAATTTAGACTCCAGGCACACACAATGTTTTATACCTATAATGACTGTATATTTTTTAACTTATATAAAATTATATATGTTATACTCAAGGCACAGTGGCTCACGCTTGTAATCCCAGCACTTTAGGGGGTCAAGGCAGGAGGATGGCTTAAGACTAAGAATTTGAGATCAGCCTGGGCAATGTAGCAAGACCCATCCCTACAAAAAAATAAATAAATTAGCCAGGAGTGGTGGTACACACCTGTAGTCCCAGCTACTTGGGAGGCTGAGGTGGGAGGATCCCTTGAGCCCAGGACTTCAAGGCTGCAGTGAGCTATAATCACACCATTGTACTCTAGCCTAGGTAACAGAGGAAGATCCTGTCTGTTAAAAAAAAAAAGTATTATTGAAAGTTTAGAACATAGCAATAAACAAAAGAAGAAAATATAATTCAAAACAAAAACAGCCACTGTAAATGTTTTCATTTCTAATATTCCAGTTTTCTACTAAGTAAATACATGATTATGAAAAATTGTACTCATTACTAATATCCTGTTTTGTTGATGAAATAATTTTTCATGAGTATTTAGTATTGTTTCATTTAAGCCAATATCATAATAACATAAATAACACATTATTAAAAATTAAACCATTTTTTCAGTTTAAAAGTTAAAGAAAAAAACAAAATTCAACTTGGTCATGCATATTAGTAGTTTAATTTGAGGCTGGATTGATTTCCTAATATTTAACTCATAACATAATTGTAGGTTTCTTATTGCGGGATGTTTGTCAGGTTTTAATTTCAAAACTATACTAATTTATAAAATAAATTAGGATATTATGCACAAATTAGGATCGTTCCTATGCTATAAAACAATGTGTTTTAAATTATCTGTGGCGAAATCCTTTTTAGCAGTTTCCCATCCATCATGTACTGCTATTTAGGTCAAAACAAAACAAAGAGAAATAAGTAGAAAAATAAAATAAGAAACTCAAAGCAATCAAAATAGAAGTTTAACTTCTTTATGATTAGATTCAATAGGCACAAAATTACTCCACCAAATTGTTGTAAATGTCTCTAAATGCTGACTCCCATTGCCATATTCATCATGAACTTGTAACAAATAGTTCATGACCACTGGCAGCCCATGGACCACACTCTGAATAGCTCTGCTTGAAAGAAGAGGCTTAATGTATATATTATATAAAAACATATAAAATACATGATCATATATAATACATATAAAATATATAACATATATATATATATATATATATATATATATACACACACATATTTTTTGAGACAGAGCCTCACTCTGTCACCCAGGCTGGAGTGCAGTGGCACGATCTCAGCTGTCTGCAACCTCTACCTCCAGGGTTCAAGCAATTCTCCTGACACAGCCTCCTGAATAGCTGGGATTACAGGCGCATGCCACCATGCCTGGCTAATTTTTGTATTTTTAGTAGAGACAGGGTTTCAACATGTTGGTCAAGCTGGTCTCAAACTCCTGACCTCATGATCTGCCTGTCTTGGGCTCCCAAAGTGCTGGGATTACAGGCGTGAGCCACTGTACTCAGCTCCGAGGCTTAATATTCTTAATGATGCGCATGTACCAGCAAAAAATGCTGTTAACATATTACCACGATATATAAATTTTCATTTATGAATCATATGTGTAATTAAAATTATTTTAATAATATTCTGGATGCTTAGATTTTAAGTGCTCAGCATCCTGAAGATCTCATCCTTTTATTAGTTAATTCACAGGTACAATAGCCAATTAAGATAAGGTTTGCTATTGCTGATACTGTGTATGGATCTCTATTTTCCAGTAACATTTCTGATCATTTAAAATTACTGAGCCAATGTTTTTAATATCTGATTAGATCATTCTTGTGTTTGACTCATAATGTGATTGATGAAATCTTTTCCTTGATCTCCAAATAGGAAAAGCATCATCTAATAGTTCTCTCTTCACTCTGCGGCTTCTATTCAGGAATATAATCATGCCACTTGTCCATTTTGTGAGGATTCCTTTAATGACAGCTATATAGTATAATTCACATAGTTGGAAATTGCCATGCTGTGTATAAGAGCAAACACACTGGTGAGGGGACCAGGTGGCACCCATACTTTCTTTCGAGAATATCTGTTGGACCCTGCATGTGACTTGGCCATCTAACCTAAGAACTCAGAGAGTGGGCAAGGTCAATCAGTTAAACAATCACTTTAATAGAAAGTGAAACTGAAATTTATTTCTTTTATTAGGAAAAATAAAGTTCTATTTCTTTAATCCATCCTAATGAATTTTTTTGTGCAAACTTCATATTTAAAAAGACTATGGCTTTAGAACACGTTTCTCTAAGGACAGCATGGTTCCTCAAGCACCTGTTTGTTTAAAATTCAGATTCCCAGATTCCATCCCATAACTGCTATATCAAAGTCCCAAAGAGAAGATGGGGAGAGAGGAGAAAAGAAGTCTTATGTTTAATAAACTCCCCAAGTGATTGTTGTGATATATTAATATATCACATATACAACAGAGCAAGACTGTGTCTCAAATATACATGTAATATTTAGCTCAAACACAAGGAAAATGCAAACTGATAGAGATATCTTTAAGGGGAATGTGAGGACAGAGGTTTAAAATTTATTTAGCTCAAACACAAAGAAAAACAAAGAGCATCAATTTTTTGAAGTCCACATAAAATATGATAGTTTTTAAAGCTGTTAGTTTATAAGAACCAAGATTTTTGAAAGATTTTTGAAAATCAAAATCAAAGATTTGAAAGATAAAGGTATAAAATTACCCTACAAATAAACAATTAAGATTGCAGTTTTCCAGGGAATCAATAGGATGATAGAGAACCCGACAAGAATGAGGTCAGGGTGACCTGCATGGCTCAGAGGGATCACACAGAGAAGAGCAGAAATCATACTTGGAAAGAACTCCATTTCTGCCCTAAAAGTGGCCATTAGGGCCAACCCAAGGGCAGTTGGCAGGTGATGGAGCCACGCCATGCTGAAGGCTGCCCACCACTGTTCAAGGGAGTGCTGTTCACATCCTGACAGAATGGCTAGCATTGCCTTCATTGCCCCACATGAAGGCCTTCCTCTGATTGCTGCTTGCACCTCATTTCATGAGCAGCCAGTAGAAATGTCACTCATGTACATCCTCATGTTTCACTCAACACATCTCAACTCTACTATAAATATTTTTCGATGACCCAGCACTTTTCAATGACCCTAAAAGAAAGGATGCAACTGTGGACACCTGAAGGGACTGGGCAGTGCAAAAAGAACAAGCAGCTCAACTTGGGTGGTTTCAGAAAACCAAAAAACAGTTCAAAACTTCACTTTGAGCCAGGACAGTGGAAAGAGCCACAGCTGTTTCATTAGTATCAGCATTTTTATTAAACTCTACATTTATTAAAAGTGTTAAAAGATTTCATTCTCCCCTACAAAATATTTTACAATTTAAAAAAATCAAAAACTGTGTTCTATTTTCTCAGCCACAGTACAAGTTACTGTTTCTATCTCAGGACTAGTCTCTGCCCCTCGAACATTCTGCCCTTCCCTCAATCCCTCCTCTTTCAATATCACTGTAAGTTTGTTTATAAAACCCTCTATACCCTCTCCCCACCCCGTGTGTGCTCTGCTCTGCCCAGCCTGGCTTCTCTTTGAGATTCCAGGCCCTCGGCGGCAGGTGAAGCTGAATGGATGGGTGGGATGTACACAGGCAGTGTCTGAGGGGCAGGAGTATGCTTTGTGCTTCTGGGAGAAACACTTTTTTCTTTGTCACTTTTTTTTGTCCTATGAACACCAGTTCTGAGCCAAATATTTGGCTTAGAGTTGCCCACAGCCATGCAGCTCTTCTTTTTCTGAGCATTCCTCTGGGCGTGAGTCCATGACAGATGGGTCTTATGAATGTACCATTTGTTTGCTTGTGGATTGTTAGGGACAGGAAAGGGGCACATGACTAGAATGGGACTTGATGGAGTTCCAGCTGCTCAGAGAGTAGGCACCAAAGCCCAGGGAAGGAGGTTTTGGTTTTCTAGTAGGCAAAGCAGGGCCAGCCAGGACTGTGGAAGGTAGGGAAGAGGGGAGAAACATCCAACCACATAGCTCTGGAGTGAGCCGTGTTCCTTCTGAAAAACCTCCTGTCCATCCTCCCACTTCATTCTGTAGGTCCCAGGAGAATTCCAAAGAGGAAGAAGAAAAAGAGGAAAATGATTCTGTTCTGCTGATGGGAAAAGGCAGGAGCTGACACAGTGCTCAGGGCTGGATAGAGGCCTGCCGGGATCTGCAGCTGTCACTGCTTCCCTGTTCTGTGAGGGAATTTGTGCAGGCCAGAAGTCAGGCACTCTCAGGCTACATCAGCTCTGTTCCTCATCCTTGACTAATAAGACTGTATGCTGGTCCCTGCTGGACACAGATAAGACCACACGGTTTTCCAGCTTTATGCCTGTCATCTCCACAGGGCTCCAGGTGTCTTCATCCTGCCCTGTGCCCAGCTGGTAGTTGGTGCCCATGCCCCAGGAGAAAACATGACCATCCTTGGTCACAGCATACCCCACAGAGGCCCCACAAGCCACTGAGGAGACAGGAGGCAGCCTGGAGATGAGGGTGGGTGTGCTTTTCTCCTCAGCCCTCTCCAAGAGGCCCAGCCGCCCATATTCAGCCCTGCCCAGGCTGTATGCTTTTCCTTCTGAATCCATGCAGATTCTATGGTGCTGGCCACGAGAGAAACCCACCCAGGACTAGGTGGAATTCTTGAAGGATGTTAGGTTCTGGGGTTTGAAGCAAGATTCTGTGCGCGGAGTTCCAAGCTGATGGTAGTTGGAGAGGCTGAGGCCATACACGTGGCCCTCTTGAGAGATGGCAAAGGTGAAATAGGTGCCACAGAAGGCATTCTGGAATCTCACTTGGCCCCAGCTTCTCCTGGGTTTCAGCATCACACACTTGGGGACCAGGAGTCATTCAAGGCCTTGCCGGCCACCATAGTTGGCAAATAACTCCGGCACACAGCCTAGCGGACCCTGTTCCCTGCAGTCCAACGGGCAGAGGCCACCATCAGCTGTCAGCATCATCAAGTGGTCATTTCCTGAGGCCACTTTCATCACAGGCACATCCAGCTGGACCTGTACAGGCACGATGCTCTTCTTCATTGGCTCCAACAGTACGATCACACCGTTATTGTCCCTGAAGGAGCCCCAGAGGAAGACTTGGCCATCCTGGGTGAGGGGTACTGTGTGACTGTCTCCTGTTGACACCTTCTCTTGCAGCTCCGCTTTCCCAGGGACCATTTCCAAGCCCTCCACTGATGTGTCCCTTCCCAGGGCATCCTCATCATTGCAGCTAAAGGAGTAGACCTGGCCATTTTTGCTTAGACATTCAGTATGCATGCCCCCAGCCTCAGCCTGCACATCATCCTCTGCAATGGATACCAGGGCTGGCTTCTTCCTCTCCATCATATTCTCACCCGGCCCCAGCTGGCCCATGTCACCCTGGCCCAGTGTGAGCACCAAGCCTGGTTCTCTGCTGTGGGACCTGTGTGAGACCTTCACCTTCTTGTTTTTGGGGATGGCGTCTTCTGGGGGTGACCTTCTTTTAGCTATGCACTTTGGTGGTATCTTCCTTGTTGCATGTCAGCCCCCAGTATCAGCATTTTTAGCAGAACCTACTTCCCTCAGGCTGCAATTTTTCATACTGGAAAAGTGCAACCACCCCTCAACTGATCTCCCTGAAACTGTTCTCTCCACCCTCCAGTCTTTTCTGTACATTGCTTGCAACAATTACCTTCCAAAAAAGCAAATGTGGTCATGTTTCCTCTCCAGAAATTTTTATTGCTCTGTTGTTACAGAGAAGGAGAAGGCCAGACTCAGCAGCATTCATTGCACTGCCCTTCAAAACCTGGTCCCAGTCAACATATTAACCTCATCCTATGCCTCTGCCAGTGTTTAAACCTAAATGTTAGCCATCCCAAACAGGGCAGAGCTTTGTTATACAACTGAATGGTTACTTACTGGTTCTTTCTCCTAGATTATTATAACCTTGGTTCTCTGTCCAGCAAGCTCCTTCCCATGCCAACCTCCTCTCATAACACTGTAAAAAGTTACTTGCTTTCTCTCCCATCTACTGAGGTGCTTTATTTAGACTCATCTAAAAGCACCCATCAGATTCTTTTTTTTTTTTTGAGATGGAGTTTTGCTCTTGTTACCTAGGCTGGAGGGCAATGGCACGATATCGGCTCACTGCAACCTCTGCCTCCTGGGTTCAAGCAATTAAGCAATTCTCCCGCCTCAGCCTCCTGAGGAGCTGGGACTACAGGCATGTGCCACCATGCCCAGCTAATTTTTGTATTTTTAGCAGAGACTGAGTTTCATCATGTTGACTAGGATGGTCTCGATCTCTTGACCTCATGATGTACCCACCTCACCCTCCCAAAGTTGTTTTTTTTTTTTTTTGAGATGGAGTTTTGGTCTTGCTGCTCATATTGGAGTGTAATGGCACAATCTTTGCTCACTACATCCTCTGCCTCCTAGGTTCAAGTGATTCTCCTGTCTCATCCTCCTGAGTAGCTGGGATTACAGGCATGCACAATCATGCCCAGCTAACTTTTTGTATTTTTAGTAGAGACAGGGTTTCACCATGTTGGTCAGGCTGGTCTGGATCTCCCAACCTCAGGTGCCATCAGATTTTTTTGTCATGATTTTCTCATGTCTCTTTACCTACTGGACTGTCAGCTCTTTGAGAGCAGTGTCTTCCTTCCACTGGCTCCTAGGGCCACCCTATATTTTTGTTGAATGACTTAGTCCACAGTGAGTGACACAGTTGACTAATATAAAACCAAAATGATCACTGTTCACACAACAGGCTACATTATTTTGTTGTTATTGTTCTGATCCAGCTCTTTATTTGTACTTACAAGTTTATTTTATTTGTTCATCATGCATAATTTGTCTAGGTTTGCCCAATCATTCCAGCCTGACAAGGTAGTTTCCTTCATCATTTTTAAAAAATTCTGAGTCTGTTATCCGAGGAATAATGTTGCCTCTTCCAGCTGCATCCTCAGCAACATTTATGGTTGTGCCATCAATTTCCTTATCCTAGTTAAAAATAACAGTTATGGACAGAGTGTTTTCCATGACATTTTTCTTCTCTTCTATAGGATTGTATGTATTTCTTCTGGTGTTTTGTCAACTGGATGTTGAACTCCTCAAGACAGGCATCATGGATCTCTCATGTTTATATTCTCTTAACTTTCTTGATTTTAAGAAACACTACAAAATATCCTAGTGCCCTTTGATGACGGTGGCAGAAAGCTGGTTCTGGAATCAATGACTGAGGATGAGAATGCAGCTCCCCTCTGCAGGTCAACCTAGGCAAGTTTCTCAAACCCTTCAAGTCATCGATGACATTTTCTCATATACGTAATGTGGAAAAAAGTAGCACCTACATCACAAAATTGTCTCAAGAGAATAAAACAGATAAGGTATGTAGAATGTTTCATGCTATAGTTAATCCAAAGTGTTTAATATAATAATAGATATTAGAGGTATTATTTGAATTAAATAATAAATAATGGAAATATCAATGTCATCAAATCTGCTGATTTATTACTTAGTGTCTGCTAGGGCTGCCATTACAAAGTACCACAGTCTGGGTTGCTTCAGCAACAGAAATCTATTTTGTCACAATTCTGGAGGCCAGATGTCCAAGATCAAGGTGTCAGCAGGGTTGATTTTGTTTTGTCTTTATTCTTCACCATGTTATCCTTGCATCTTCACATGGTCTTTCCTCTTCATCTGTCTGTGTTTTAATCTCCTCTACTTACCAGAGTACCAGTTATATTGGATTAAATCCCACTCCAACAAACTCATTTAAACTTACTTATCTTTTTAAAAACCCAATCCTCAAAGATAGTCACATTCTTAGGCACTGAGTGTTAGGATATCAAACATATTTCTTTTTTGGGAGAAACATAATTCAGGCTATGATAGTCAGTAATAGATGTCACACCCATTATAAGTAATATCTAAGTTAATCATGATCAATTGTATAACCATAACAACAACTCTCCGACCCTTCTTTTTTTTGTGAAACATGGTCTTGCTATACTACCCGGGCTGGAATGCAGTGGCATGATCTCAGCTCATGGCAACCTCGATCTCCTGGGCTCAAGCGATCCCCTAATATCAGCCTCCTGAGTAGCTGGGAGTATAAGCACATGACACCACATCCAGATAATTTTTATTTTTTTTTGTATTTTTTGTAGACACAGGGTTTCTCCATGTTACTTAGGCTGGTCTCAAACTCTTGGGCTCAAGTGATCCACCTGCTCTGGCCTCCCAAATTGCTGGGATTACAGGCATGAGCCACTGTGCCTGGACACTTGCCCTTGTTTTATGACTGTATGTCCTCAGCTTCTGCAATTTGACTGGCAGTGCCTCCAATGAAACTGATAAATATTTATGTCCCATTGCCATCAGACTCAGTCATGTGACTTGATTCGGTCAGTGCAAAATGAGCATGTGTACACACTCCACTTCCAAGCAGAAGTTTTAAGAGCCATTGATTATTTTCTTTAGATATCTTACTCTTTTCTGTCTATCGCAAGAACCATATATCTCAGATAAGGGCTGCTTCTTCAGCCCAGTGCCCAGAATGAGCACTTCTCAACTTTCAGTGAGACTGATCAGGCAGAGGTGCCTAAATGAGGAGCTACTGCTAATGCATAAAGTCAAGTGACAAGTATACTGGGATTTGGAGGGATTATTGCTGCACTGAAGCTGCCTAATGTGATCACCAACAATACATGTACAGCTCCTCCTGTCTTATTCCTTTTCCTCATAGAAGTTATAGAAACCCGATATGCCATTGGTCATGTAATTCTAATAAACCCAAACTGTAAAAAGAGGAGCAGAGTGTCAACAATTTCATGAGGGATCAAAAGCTTATTTATTAAACATTCTTAGTACTTTTTCCATTTATATGTAAGAACATGGCACCTTCCCTCATGCTTACATTTTATCTCACATATAAATAAATTACAGATTTCACAGTTGGAATGGCAACTTTTACAGCCCTGCTTTCCCTGCTGTAGAGAGAAATCCTCTTCTGTTCTTGGAGAATCACAGTGGATACAGAATATTAGAACTGTCTACCCTCACTTGACAAACACAAGGATTCTCCAATGCAGTATAACTTCATTCACAATAGTGTCAAATGTACCAAAACACGTACTAGGTTCACAACTCAAACAACCATCGTTTAACTTTCTTCTAGCTCCCAGTTTCTGGGTGAAGGTGACAATTGAGCCAGACTGTAAGGAATGAGCAGGATTTGGGCTGGTGAGACAGGAGGAGGACATTAAAGGCAGATGGTGCAGCTGAAACAAAGGCACAAAGTGTGCTGGAATATAAAGAGTTGAGTGTGGTTGTGGCAGGGGTCGAGGAGTGGCTACAGATAGGACTGACAATCAGCTGGAAGGCCATCCTCAGAGCCAGTGTCCTTGATTCTACCCCACAAAAAACTCAGCAAACAACAGGTAAACACTTCTAAGTTGTATAGACCACAAATGTATATATTTCTGATTTTAAAATGGCTTCTCTTTAATACATTCCTTGGCATAGCAGTTAAAAACACGGACATTTTCAGCAGATAGCTCAATTTCATACTAAATCTCTGCCATTGGTGTGCCCTCTCCATCTGTGTACATTGATTAACCTGCCTGACTGAGACTCAGTTGCCTCTTCTGAATAACGGTGATAATAGTGAGCATCATTCTTGTAAATAAGGCTCGCTGGCTATAAAGATGCAGGTAAATTTTTGAAAATATTCGAGTCAAAAGTAAAAGGTCGAGAAATGGCACTTTCTGAAATTGTTATCACAATTGTTCAGAAATGAAGGCTTAGTCATATGCGCCCCAGAGATTTAACCACCTACACTATACCCCTTAGTTGTGCTGACATTCTAAACACTGCTTCTTATCTGTTCTAAAAGGTGCTTAAGACAAAACCAGAGAGAGACATGACAATTCAGTGATTGATATGGACTAAATGGAGAGCCGCAGTTATGCCTCTCAGTGCCTGTTTCAGCTGAAGCAGGGCTAAGCTCACACAGTTCAAAATCAGCTGAAGGCCTGAATTCGTTGGTGACCATGCCTGCTACAAGCATGGAGCAGGAAACAAAGAGAATGTGCCTGGCGACTCCTCCTCTGGAAGCTCTCTGGGAAATCAGGACTCTTGGCCACTATTAAGGCTTGGGGATGGCCGGACACGGTGGCTCACACCTGTATTCCCAGCACTTTGGGAGGCTGAGGCAGGCTGATCACCTGAGGTCAGGAGTTCAAGACCAATCTGACCAACATGGAGAAACCCCATGATTACTAAAAATACAAAAATTAGACAGGGATGGTGGTGCATGCCTGTAATCCCAGCTACCTGAGAGGCTGAGGCAGGATAATTGCATGAACCTGGGAGAAAGAGGTTGTGGTGAGCCAAGATTGTGCCATTAAACTCCAGCCTGGGCAACAGAGCAAAATTCCATCCCCAAAAAAAAAAAAAAAAAAAAAAAAAGGCTCAGAAGACAGATTAGATTTGAAAACTGTGGTGCTGCATTCACAGGCAACTTTCCTCCATGAAAATGTTATTTTTGTTTTCTTTACTGAATTACTGGCTTCATTATTTTGGGGTATACTTGGGAGAGGAATTTCTGTCTTTCCCATGCTTAGATATGCTTCCTTTGCATATATGCCATTTGGTAGGGTTTTGAATAAAGGAAGGAATGAAGGAAAAAAAATGATGAGGATAAAACCACCAGTTGGTTTAGTTCTCCTTAAATATTTTCTTAATTTCAGGTGAAAGTGTTTGATAAATGGGTCTTTAAAACTATGTTACTGTGCTGTGAAAACTTTGAGAGAGTGTTATCACAGTAATGAATGTCACTGTCCAGGGTCATTTTTTTCTTTTCCCAATAAATTAAAACATATGAGGACATGGCTTGAATGGATAGTAAACACTGGCATTTGTTTTGATTATCTCCCCAAAATCTAAACAGAAAAGCTACTTCTGTTATCAATGAAATATTATTAATAAAACATATTTGACAGTTTATGATATGGAATATCAATTTGAATGTCCTAGCTGCTTTTCATTGCTGATGGGTTGAATGTTTCCCTTAAATAACACATTTCTATTGGGTGATACTAATTATTGTAGATAATGTTTTACAAATAAAATTATTGCAGGCATTAGTTCTCTCTTCTACTCCCCCCCACACTGGTCTCCTCCATTTTCCTCTGTCTCTACCTCCTTTTCTCTTCCATCTTCTTTCCCAAATTCTTTTGCTTATCTACCATTCATTCATTTAATCTACATTTACTAGCACTTAAAGAAGCTTCCATACTTTCGACAAGATGGCAGAATAGGAACAGCTCTATAGCACAGTTCCCAGTGACAGCAATGCATAAGGCAAGTGATCTCAGCATTTCCAACCGAGGTACCATGTTCACCTCAATGGAACTGCTTGCACAGTAGGCGTAGCCCAAGGAGGGCAAACTGAGGCAAGTGCAGCACTGCCTCACCTAGGAAGTGCAACGGGCTGGAGGACCCATCTCCCACCCAACAGAGGCCTTTGGGAGACCTATCCAGCCACTCCTTCACTTTGATTAAGATATTGCACTTCTCGCATGGTCTTTATATCCCGCACCAGGAGATTTTAGCTGGGCCAACAAGCACTGTGGCTTACCACACAAACCTGAGAGGCCATTTAAGCCAGTGGTGTGGGTTTTCAGCACAAATCTCTGTGGCTGTTTTGGCTGGCACCTGGAATTCCTGCAAGACAGAGCCTCCCACTCCCCAGAAAAAAAGGGGAGTTGAAGGTAGGAAGCCAAGTGACCTAGCATGGCAGGTCCCCCCACAACAAAGACAAGCCAACTGAAGCTCTCTGACATGCGAGTTTTACAGTCAGCACAACAGTTTAATCTCCACCCAGGAGGATGGAGCTCAGTGGGGGGAAGGGCATCTGCTGATGCCAAGGCGTTCTAACCTTACCTGTGTAAACAAAAGCAAAGTTTACACAGCATCTCGACTGAGCCCGCAGCAGCTCAGCAGTGCCTCTACAGGCAGACTGTGACTAAACTCCCACCTTGCTGAGCAGGATGCCTCTGACAAAAAGGCAGTAGCACATCAGAGACTTATAAATAAAACCCCACCTTCCAGGGGCAGAGCACCTGGGAAAGGGGTGGTTGTGAGTTCTGGGGCAGTAGACTTAAACGTCCCTGCCCAGGAGCTCTAAAGGGAGCAACGAAGCTCCCAGCACAACACTTGAGCTCAGATAAGGGACAGACTGACTCCTCAAGTGGCTCCCTGACCCCCATATATCCAAAAAGATACCTCATAGAGGAGAGCTCTGGCTGACATTTGGTGAGTACCTTTCTGGGACAAAGCTATGAGAGGAAAGAACAGGCAGCAATCCTTGCTGTTCTGCAGCCCCACCAACGATTCCCTGGCAAACACAGCCTCCAGTGGACCTCCAGTAGTCCTACAGCAGAGAGGCCTGTGAGAAGAAAAACTGAAAAAAAAAAAAAAAAAAA